>NW_007578422.1:324475-337795 GCF_000690725.1 Stegastes partitus | reverse complement strand
CTCGTTAGTATTTTATATTTATTTTTGTTTTATTTTTGATTTCTGTCATTGTCACTGCACATCTCTGAGTTCTGTTTCCACACAACTGCAGGACTTTATGTTGTAGAGAAACATGAGCCAGAAAGACGTCCAGGAGTTCAGAGGTTTACGCCACAAACACACGGTTCTTACGGTGATGATCAGAGAACCTGAGGTCGACGTAAATCTAATAATCGGACGGTGTGGCTCATGAAGCAGACGTACCTCGACAGTCGTACGAGAGAAAATCTGTTTTTTTAAGTAAATGATCGAAGAACGTGATTTCTGGTGTTTTGTGTGTTTCGCAGTGAAAAATGAGACAAACTGCTTTTAGTTTTGAGGATTAAACCAGAAACTCACTGTTCTGTAGCACAAAGTGAAACTAGGACCTGCGTTTGATCTGAATCTAATAATCAGACAAACACGCCGCGTGACTCCGACTGAAGAGGAAGTAGCCCAACGCGGTCACATGGGGACGATGTCGGACACGTCGACTCAAGACAACAACAAAATAAACTTCTGTAAATACGAAACAGCTTCTGTGGGATTCCTAACAGTCTGGAAACGAGTCAACGGTGAGAAAAAATGAGCCAAAAAACGCCCAGAAGCTGCTTTTAGATCGGAGGATGAAACCGCAAACGCTGCTGAAGATGGAAATAAACTGTGGTTTGATGTAAATCTAATAATCAGACAAACAGGAAGTAACTCAGCACAGTCACATCAGAAAGACAGGTTTGGGTTTTTTTACAATTATGAACGAATTTTGGCTTTTTTGAGATTTCTAGCGTTCTAAAAATTCGTCCACAGTGATGAAAAATTATCCAAGACTGCTTGGAGTTCGAACATATCCTTGAAAACAGCATTAGAACCTGTAGGTAACGTTGAGGGAACGTTTCCTGAGCGATAGATGAGCGTTACTGTACTTTAAGAGAACATCTGCCTTCTTCCTGCATCGTTGTTTCCTACATGCTGATTGTATGTCTTGTTGCTGGTGCTTCTTAAGTTTCCTTGTACTCGTGTAATGACAATAAAAACGTTCTATTTCTACTTTTCTTTCTATTACTGAGCAAACTCCATCTAAATTGTAAATTAGAAAAGAACTTTGGCTTCTTCGTGATTTCTGCCGTGAAAAAAATGAGTCCACATTGCCGAAAAATGAGCCCGAAACACTGCCGATGATGCAAATAAAACCTCAGATCGATGTAAATCTAATAATCAGACAAACAGACGCTGCGTGCAGAGTTTGTTTTAAAAAGAAAAAATGTAAATTATGAATGAATTTTGGCTTTTTTTTTGGAATGATTTCCAGCGTTCTGACTGTGTTGCAAAGAAAAACGAGTCCACAGTGAGGAAATATGAGACAAAAACAGGCTGGAGTTAGAGCATATCCTTGTGAACATTATTAGAACCTGTAGGTAACGTTGAGGGAACGTTTCCTGAGCGACAGACGAGCGTTAGTGTCCTTTAACCAAAGAGAAAATCGGTCTTCTTCCTGCATCGTTGTTTACTGAGCAAACTCCATCTGGAAGGAGGATGTTTTTTAAAAAAGAAGCTGCTTCAGCCTCCATCGCTGTCCTTCCTCCTCCATCCTCCTCCTCCTCCTCTTCCTCTTCCTCTATCATCCTCCTCCTCCTCGTCACTGTTTCCTCGCTGCTCCTCTTTAAGTGGCTGTGATTGACAGCCGGGCTATATCCATGCAATATCACCCAGCGCACGTTCCTATTCCCTCCCGGAGCCTCCATCCGCCGGTCAAATTAACCTTCCGTGCCGACGGGAGGGGGCCCTGCGTGGGCCAATCAGCAGGTGATTAGGCCGGGGGTGGGAGGGGTGAGGGGTCACCGCGATGGGGCCATCGCAAGCCTGATTGGTTTCAATCAGCGGCCGGCCGCAAGGACAGCTGGGAGCTGAGCGGCGGCGAGCGCTAATCAACGCGTCCCACAGTGAGGCATGAACGGCCGAGCGCACACACGCGCGGCGCTGTCGGCGTGTACGACAACACGCACAAACACGCACAGCACGACACGGGAAGCAGAAATGAACAGTCGGGAGCACAACAGACAAACACGAAAAGAAAAAAAAAACCCTCCGTAATGGAAAAGCAGCCACAACAGAGGCGGCCAGAAGAAGCTCGCAGCAAATTGAACGGCTAATTGCATTGGATTCGTTAATTTGACCGACGGCAACATCTGATAGGGGCCCGTGACATTGGTTAAGTCCCGCGCGGCCGCGGCGATGCGACTCATGTGATGTCTCGAGACGCGGAACGATCCGGATTCGCCGCGCAGAGCGTCCGAAGCCGCCTCGACTCCCGCTCAGATAGCAGCCGGAGCTCGGCGCCGACCGGCGGCGGCCCGGAGGTCACAGAGGCCACATTGTGGTCGATCCGCTCTGGTTTGTGTTCGGCGGGAGAGGAATGTGTGCAGAGCTGAGACGCTTCCTGTCGGCTTTTCCCAGGCGAAGGATCCGCACATTTCTGAGAGTATTTTTACTGATCGGAGCCACTTGTTAGCGCTCCTCGTGTTTACTCTTATAGATTCAGCACCTAACTTGTCCTTCAGCTTTGAGAAAACCCCTCAAAATTGTACATCAAACTCTGTGGATCAATCAGGAAGAGTTGGTTCTGTCGTTTGATATCAATTCGTCATTCGGTTTTTACAAAATTCGCAAAAAACTGCACTAAAAATTCCCATTGAAATGAATGGGAAGTTGCCCAGACCACAACCGAAACCAGCCGTCTTTGGAGGCCTGTCGCTCTGGAAGATTTCACAGTAGAAACTCTATTCAAAGTTTAAACGGCTCACAAGGCTTTAAATGTTATTTTTTTGAACATGTGTTTTGATATCTTTTATGAGTTTTACAAAATTCGTAAAAAATTGCACTAAAAATCCCCATTGAAATGAATGAGAAGTTGCATGGACCACTACCGAAACCAGTCGTCTTTGGACCCCTGTAGCTCTGGAAGATCTCACAGTAGAAACTTCATTCAAAGGTTAAATGGCTCACAAGGCTTTAAATGTTGTTCATCTAAAGCCGTGTTTTTATATTTTTTACGGTTTTTGAGCAGTCGCAGTTGAAGTATTATGATTTTTTGGGGAAAATCCTGAATTTTTGTATTTGGACCAGAAAATTTTAAACAAAAAAAGTTCAGTTAATTTTGTCTCTTTTTCACATTTTCTCCTCTACATGAACATTTTATACATCAAAATGCAGGTATTTCCGTCCTCTTCCACCCAGTGTGAGTCTCATCGCTGTACGATTTATAGTTTTTCCATAAATCCTCTCAGAGTGTCGACCAGATCTCTCATTGACTCCCATTATATCGGAGCTCCAAACTGAAGCAGTGAGTCTCTCTAAGCCGCCACCGAATCTGAATAAAACACAGAACGGACATGAAACCGCATCAGAACGTCCACGACGAGGTTCTGCTTCACACGCTGGAGGAGTTTTTGTAGTTTCTGAGCTGTGAGCGTTTGTTGGAGGCTCTGATCCTCCGTCTGCTCTGCTCACTGCAGCAGCCGGGGACTCGCAGCTGATTGGCTGATTGATGCACCTTCAAAGTAAAAGCTCAAAGATGTTTAAACTGATTCAGGGTTCTGGCTTTTGAAAATAAAATGTATTTTTATAGATTATGTATAATTATAGCCGGGCATATTAATTGGCCAAAGCTGCTTTAGCGCAGTTAAAATGATTGTTTTGCGATTTAGAAATTACATTTACGACTAATTGGACCCGTAACACTGATTCTTATTTGTCTTATGACAATTAATACCTACCGACCTGCAACACTTTTTTAAAATCAGTGGTATTGGTTACTGTTATGCACTAAAAGTCAAACTCCTTGTATGTAAATAAAACATTTCTGAAGCTGAGTCGACTATTTTACTGTTTTTAATGTCAACAAATCAAACAGGAGCTCGATTCATTACTCAGACATAGAAAACGTAGACAGAAATATGTTTTTAAAGGCTTTACATGGACTCAGTGAGCCAGTAAAAAGCCAAACCCTCTCTTCTATTGTATTCTATTCTATTCTGAGTTCAGGGAATGTTGACCAGCGCTACGAGTTTAACTGCATTTCTGTTTTACCTCCATTACTGGTCCGGTGGTGCAGTAGGAAGAACCCACATGAGCGACACCCTAGCATGTTTTGTTTGTTGTTTTTAAGTTTAAAACCAGAAAATCCGGCAGCGATATTTAAAAAAAAAAAAAAAAAAAAAAAAGTGGAATACTGTAATGATCAAAAATTGTGAAAATAATAGCAAAAATCTTTGAGATAGTTTAAAGTTTTAGCAGATTTAAATCCAGTAAAACACTAAATTTAAAGTCAAACATCGTACAGGAATAAATTACTGTTTGTAAAAATACAGATTTTTGATGTGGACATGATTTTTTTTTGTTGTTCTTTTACAGTCGAATGTGAATTAATACTTTTCACTCTCTGATTGTACGAGATATTATCTGTAAATTAGCTAAACTGAGGGTAAAAAAAACATCTTTAATTTTATTTACAATTTTTCAATCCTTTGTTTTTCTGTAAAATTACATTGTTTTTCAGTTTTAATTTCAGTAAAATAAATATAATTTCACCATCAAACACTGTAAAAGAATGCATAATTATTTCTAAAAATACATTATTTATAGTTTTGATCTGCACTTTTACAATCAAGCTGTAAATTAATACTTTTTTCAGTAATTTTACCAGATATTATCTGCAATTTAACAAAATGGGGAAAATCTGTAAAATAAAATTTAAAAACAAATAAAATTTAAAAATTTAAAAAAATGTTTAAGGTTTCAACATCTGTAAAATAAAAAGTACAAAAAGTAAAATACAAATAGTAAAACAATAAAAAAAAAAAGTTGCATTTAATTAAAAAAAAGTAAAATAACATTTTCTAATGATGTAAATACATTACAAAAATTGCATGTTTAACGGTTTTGATCTGCACTTTTACAGTAAACCTATAAATTAATACTTTCTTCGGTACTTTTTCTAGATAATACCTGCTATAAAACAGGGAAAATCTGTAAAATAATAATATGTTTAAAAATAATTTATTAGTCATTTTTCAGTATCTGTAAAATAACATTATCTAATGATTTAAATAATTTTTTTATAATTTCACGATCAAATGTAAAAGAATTAACTTTTTTTCTTTGTTTTTTCTGTGTTTGTTTTGTTTTGTTTTTTAAAAAAATTTTACAGGTAAATTAAGACTTATTTTCTGTATTTCCTCTGAGTTTATTAAACACCTGCAGCAGCAGCAGCAGACAGCAGCAGAGAAGCTGCACACATTTACTATCAGCAGTCGTAGCTTCATTAATTATTGATCGCTCTGAAGGATCCGTGACGTGGAGACAGGACGTATCAGGATCTGACGGCTGCTCGCACTCCGGACCTTTGTTCACCTCAGACAGGTGAGTTACGACACATACGCTCAGTTTATCAGCTGCAGGTGAATCATTAGTGAAATCTGGGTCATCTGGTCCTGAGCTTTCAGTTTCACTACAAATGAATCAGATATAAACTCTGCTGTTGGTTTAGATGGAATCTGTTACTGCATTATTACATATTACACATCGTTGTGGAGTATAAGTAGTATATTTACACAAGTATGGTTGTTTTCATTCAGAACATTAATTTGCAATAAAGTATTTTTTATTTAAAAATGATTTTCATGCAGGACTTTTACTTGTAATAGAGTATTTTTACTTTGTTGTATTGGTACCTTTATTCAAAGAGGATTTTTCTTGCAGGGCTTTTACTTCTAACAAAGTAGTTTTACTTCAGTAGAACGTTTCATACATTGCTTTTACTGGTAATAGGGTTTTTTTTTTTTTTTTTTTTTAACTTTTGTATTGGTACGTTTATTTGAGTAAAGATTTTTCATGCAGGACTTTTACTTGTGATAAAGTTTCTTTTGTTGTTTTTTTCTTTAACCTCAGTAGAATTTTTATGCAGGATTTTGACTTGTAAATGAGTATTTTTACTTTGCTGTAATGGTACTTTTACTTAAATATGATTTTTCATGCAGGACTTTTACTTGTATGAGAGTATTTTTATTTCAGTAGAACTTTTTCTGCATTACTTTTACTTGCAACAGGACATTTTTACTTTTGTACAGGTAGTTTTATTTGAGTAAGTAGTTGATGCTGGACTTTTATTTGTAATAAAGTTGTTGTTTTTTGCCTCAGAATTTTTTATGCAAGATTTTGTCATGTAAAGGAGCATTTTTTTAAAACTATATTTAGGAGTACTTTTACTCAAGTACTAACTCGGGAGTAAAAACCTGAATGAACTTATTAATTTACAGCGCAGAAGTCCTTACTCTGGGTTTGGTGGCCCAGGCTGACCCCCTCCGGAGCTCCACAGTTAAAAGTCAACAGAGGTGGGAGGAGTCTGCCGGAACAGCCCGCCGGAGCGTCTGCGCATGAGCGGAACCCGAAGCGGCGGCGCAGGCAGCAGCAGGTAGGAAGTCCAGTTCCTCTTATGTCTCGTCTGTTATTTACTGCTGGGAAAGTTTACCGCCGGTGAAAAACTCTCGCCAACACGTAGACGGAACCGAGAACTGACCGCAGAGCTCCGCGGGCGGAGCGGGACCCAAATTTACGGTGTTTTTAGGGAAGTAAATCAGACTTTATTGACTTAACTGTGGAGGTAAGTTAACTTCTGTTTACCTCATTTGCCTGAACAAACTCTGTTTAGTCCGGTTTGTGTGTTTAAAAGGACTAAATAAAAATAAAAGTGTGTTTACGTCTGAGTCGCAGCAGCAGTTTAGAGGCGAACAGCTGCTACGGGAAGCGACAGGTCTCATTTCTTTGAAGTCAGTTCAGTGTTTTGATGTCTGATTATTATTATTATTATTATTGTTATTATTATTATTATTATTATTTTGTTTCTTACAAGGTACAAGTTGTGTGTGTGTGTGTGAGACTTCATAACCGGCGTCTCGTGACCCGGTGGGCATCCCTCCGAGAAAAGGTGGGGCGCGCGCGGCTCCGGTCAGTGCGCGTGACGAACCGTTTCATCCGCCGCGTCCGAACCGCGTTAAGCCGCGAAAACACCGGAACACTGAGAGAACACTGAGAGAACACTGAGAGAGCACTGAGAGAACACTGAGAGAACACTGAGTACTGCAGGGGAGGAGTAATCTGGTGCTGAACTGGAGGAAAAGTACTCTGTTACGGGTAAATTATAAATTAAAGTACAAATACAGGGAAGTAAATATGCTCTATTACAAGTATAAGTCCTGCATGAAAAATCCTAAATAAAAGTACTAATACAGGAAAGTAAATATACTCCATTGCAAGTACAGGTCCCGTTTGAAAACTCACACTAAAGTATAACTACTCCATTATAAGTAAGCATGAAAAAAGCTATTTAAGTAAAAGTATTACTACAAGAAAAAATACTGCATTACAAGCAAAGCTCCTGTCTGAGTAATCCTACTTAAGTAAAAATACTTCCTCACAAGTAAAAGTGCTGCGAGAGAAAATAAACGACCACCTCAAAGTAAAACTACTCCACTACTTCTACTTGCGTGTCTCTGCTGTCATGCTGCTACTTTGACTTGTAGTAAAAAGAGAAAAACAAAATCCCCACCGGACACAGAGATTAATCAATTAGTGGACTGATTGAATAATTTGATAATCGATTACTTGCAGCTTTTTGAATGTGACGTAATGTTTAAGGCAGCAGCTGGAGACATGAACAACGAGCACGACGCGCGATGATCTGACATTTTATCAACTAAACGATCGAGCGAAAACTGATCAGCTGATAATAGCAGTAATTAAATAATAATTATGAGGCTTTACTAAAGTAAATGTTTTTCTCTGCAGACCGTCTGCTGATTCGTCTGCGGCGATGTCGGCCCCGTGGTGGGAGGAGTGGCCCCTGCTGGTCAACAACGGAACCACGCCCGGGTTCTGGGACAACAGCACCTGCTACAACCCGTCGCAGAACACCGTCCTCTCCGGACTCGAATTTGGAGGAGTTCCTGTTGTGCTGCTGCTCGACTTCATCGTCTTCCTGGTGCGTTGGTGCCTTTAATCTGAGTCCAATCGATTCAGCAGAAGCATCTCGTTTGGTGACATGAAAGCCACAAATGGTACAAAATTAAACCCTATATTTCCTCTTTTCTTGCCTCCCACAGGTGCTGGTGATCATCTTCTCCATCATCAGGAAGAAGTTCTGGGACTACGGGCGTTTGGCTCTGGTCGCCGACACCGAAGGGTCAGTTTAGAGACTTGTTTTCTCCGGAGAGACCAGAATAGACGGCGTAATAGTAAACGGAACCTGACGCAGAACTTTGTGTTTTTAGGTTCACCGAGTCGACGCACCGGCGATATGGACGCATGACATCCATTACGAACAGCGCAGACGACCACGACCACGAACGGGTAACAGAAACAGAAATTAAACCACATTGAGCACCTTTTTTTGTAGTTTTTGGTGCATCCACGCTGTGTTTTCTTCTTATTAGAAGCTGGTGTGTTGATTCCAAACTGACTATCTCTGCTTCATCCCTCTTTGTTGAATCAAATCTGATTTATTCAGATCCAACAACCTAAATCAACCAAATGTTCTCAGACAGGCGGACAGAAAATCATGTGCGAAAGATCAAGACGGGATAAAACGAGTAAAATCCAAATTTAAAACAAAACAAAATGGATAACAACTTGTACGACCAATTTTCCCCCAAAATAAATATTAAATAGATATTAAATTTGGCTGTCTCCTCGTCTTCCCACAATTCACAAACTTCTCACAAAGTTACGTCAAAGCTCTCAGCGAGACGAGCTAGCACCACTTAGCGCTCGTGGCTAGTTTGCATTATTGATTCATTGATAATTAATTAATAAGGCCGCCAACTGTCTGTTAAGGAAATTATTTAATATTTCATCTCTGTGCAGATCATGTGTCAAATTCAGATTAATCACAGCTACTCCAAAGTGCTTTGTAAACTAGTTAGCATTAAGACGCTGCTCGACTCTGCACCGGTGTCTGCTCTGCTACATGTGCTGCAGATGGGATTATAAACACTGGAGCCGCTCTGCTGGACAAACTATGTCATGACACCGTTTCTGAATTACCTCAAGCATCCTTTTTTTTTACATTATATTCAGTAAAAGCTTCTCTTTATAAAAATTCTCCCTTCATGACAAGCCGGCTTTCTTGCTCAAAGTAATAAGCGAGTAATAATTTTGCACCACACCCATCCTAAGATCGTTCTGTCTCACTAGCATGCTGCTTCATTAAGCTGGTTTTAATCCCAGCATGCTTTTGCACAATCGACTTGCTAAATATTCTGCATCAGTGTAATTTTAGTTGTATTTAAGTGTAATTAAATGTCTTTGTTTCCGTTCAGGGATTCTGCTCTTGGCTGCCGTACATCCTCAGGATGGAGTAAGTCCTGTTTGTTTTGCTGTCACTTAACTTGTGCCACACCCAAATCTGCTAAGTCGTTCGTTACGTATTATTCCTGGTAAGCAGTTCTGTGTTTGTGTTTCAGCGAAGAAAAGATGAAATCCAGGTGTGGCATAGACGCCATCCACTACCTGTCCTTCCAGCGCCATATGATCTACCTCCTGGGGATCATCACCGTCACCTCCCTGGGAATCATAATGCCCGTCAACATGACCGGAGACCTGCTCAGTGGGTTTTTAATTCACGTCCTACATCCCTGTTTCTGAAGGAAATGCTCCAGAATTACACATAAATACCACCAACCGGTGTTGTTAAAGGCTAAATGACTACAAATGGCACTTATCTCATGTAGTTTCAGAGCTATTTGATGCACTGATTGTTGGTTAGATGTTGAACCATGTGTCTGATTTTTTTTTTTCCCCTGTTTGAAAAAATGTGGTTTGTCTCTTTCAGGAAACAACACGCAGTACTTTGGACAGACGACTCTTGGGAATCTTCCAGCAGAGTAAAAATACAAAATCAGCACAACAGTAACACCACCTGCCTGTACTTCCAAATCAGATGGGATCCCGTTCTGATTCTGGGGAGGAAACAAACCAAATATTCTCATTTAAGAAGCTGGAATCAAAGAATTTTGTTCGTTTTTTTTAATGAAAATAAAAGACTTATCAATGGGTTGTGGATCGTAAAGTTGTTACAAACGGGCAAATTAGCTATAGGGGCTAAAACTGTTTGTTTAATCAGGCTGCAAACGTTTTTATTTCCCACATCAAGCTGGACATTTTTTACATAGAGGTCAATCGGGATGGACTCACTTGTGGAGGCAGCCTCAAGTGGACATTCGTGGAACTGCAGTTTTTAGCACTTTGAACGTTTGCTTCTTTTTTTTTTGTTTTTTTATCCTCAAAAGTTGCTGCTTTGGTCGGCAGCAATGTTTAGATTGGCGGTGCATGTCAAAGTAACGTCAACCTGCAGCGATTAATCAATTATTGGTCAAGTATTGAATTAATCTAATGACAGTAAACTGAATATCTTTGGACAAAACAAGACATTTGAGGAAACTCTGATCCACATTTTTCACCATTTTCTGACATTTAAGAGACCAAACAGCTGATTGATTCACCCAGAAAAGGTGTTTTACTGGGACATATACCATCCAGCGTTTTATTGTTATTAACACTGTAAAATGAAGCTTCAAAAGTGTAGAAATGACATCCTGTTTGTACCCAATTCCTTGATAATGTGTTAGTTAATCCACATTAAAAAAATAATTGGTTGTCGCAGCCCAAGAATGAACCGTCATCAACCACAACTCCATTCGAAAAAGAAAAAAACATTCATGAATTAAGACAAATTTTGGAAGTTTGCAGCTATTTTCTGGGTTTTTTTCCTCCCGTGAAACAGCAAACTGAATATCTTTGAGTAGTGGAAACAACAACACATTTTCTTTTCACAATTTTTGACATTTTATAGCCCAAACAGCTAATTGACTGACCTGGGAAGTAATTAACAGACTAATTGACCATGAAAATGCAAGTTGCATCCTCATGTATGCAGGGTTTTCCTGCAGAACATCACATCATGATGACATAATGTTGTTCACGTGGCCTGCCAGTGGTTTTAATGTTACGGCTGATTCGTTGTTTGACAAAACGCTGTTATTTCTGCCCGTAGGAACGACCTGCTGTGGCTGCACACGGTGTTCGGGGTTCTTTACTTGATCCTGACGGTCCTGCTGCTGCGACGTCACACGTCTCAAATGAAGGACATGCGCAGGGAGACGGTGAGTCGCCGACAGCAATGCGTCGTTTGATGCAAAGTCGTCATCGACGCACCAACACGACCACGTTCCAGAAAAAACGTTCAGCGTGCACCGTTACGTAGAACGTCAAACGCCAGAAACAGCAGAGTTCGGTACTATGATGCTTTGATGATTTGAGGTTATCAGCGTTACTTCAGGTTTAAGTCCGGGTTTTAGGGACTACATGATGGTTTACCTACTGACCAATCAGGTCTCGGAAAACAGCATCACCGTTCCTGGAAGCGTTTTAGGAGCTGCAATTTCACAGTTCCGTCAAATCTAATATAGACTTCATTTATGCCCATCGCTCCTCCTGAACCATAGGCCACTGACAGCAGTCCTCCAGAGTCCTTTGTCCTGGACTGCCCTCTCTAGGTGTTTCCAGGTGTATCCCATCCCTCAAGGTCCCGTCGCCAGGCGTTTCTTGGCCGTCCTCTTTTTCGTTTTCCCTCGGGGTTCCACGACAGCGCCTGTCTGGTGATGTTGCTAGCTGGTGTGTCCAATCCATCCCCGTCTTCTGCGACGGAGCTCACCTTCTGTTGGCAGGTGGTCGGTACGCTGCCACAGGTCTGAGCTGCTGACGGAGCTCCATGGTGGTGTCGACTCGCACGAAGCTCAGGCTGGTTCAACCCCAACGTCAAGTCAGTGTTACTGTATGGAGCCGAGACATGGAGGACAACAAAGACCACCACCAGGAAAGTGTAGACTTTCATCAGCAGCTGCGTGAGAAGAATCCTCCAGATCCACTGGCCCAACACCACCAGCAACATAGACCGATAGAGCGCTAAAGCTTCATTTGTCGACTTATCGGATGGATTTGTGTTTTTAATGTTTGAGTAAAACTAAACTCTAAAAGAGTGAACAGGAGATGACGGAGCTCATCCTCATGAAAATACTTTGATGTTTATTCCTTGATTGTTTGTTTGTTCACTCTTTCTGAGCAACATCGGGCACAAAACCTTTCCTCAGAATTCATACTCAATTTTATTCCTTTCAATCCACAGCTTCTCAGCAGCTTTCACATCATTAATATTTCACTCAGATCCTTAATAGGAATCAGAGATATTGATTTTTGCAGCTTTACTTCCTGGTTTTGGCTGCAGCAGCACAGCCTGTGTTACAGTTTTAAAATCCTCATATTGGTTTCGGATTATAGTTTCTTCTTCTTGTCAGGAATCGTAGATGTGCATGTTTGAGATACCTGCGTTCACACCCACCCTCAGGAACCCTGAATGGACTTACCGAGTTGATAAACTGCTTACATGTGGCCCACTTTGGAAGTTGTTGGGTTTCCTGTTGTTGGACTTTCTTCATAGTGGAGATCCTTTTGCACTTTCAATATGTGCACACGCTGAAAGAAATAAAAAGAAGCATGAGGTTTAGAATGCAGCCTTTGTCTGGATGTCAGTTCTCTGGCGTCCTTAACATTTAACTCTGAATTGCAGCTTTCTGTGCGTGTACTGATTCACAGATCATGTTAAAAACACGCTCACCTGTGCCGGCGTCTAACTTTCACGTCTCTCCGTAGACCAGAAACACCTTGTTCGTGTGTTCGGTCCCTAAAACGGCGACGGACGAAGACGTAAAGACTCATTTCACGTCAGTAAACTGTTATTTTTTACAACATTTCAGTCAGTTCTTCATGGTCTTGTTGCTTTCGTGTTAAACTTCAATGTTGTTTTTTTCCTGCAGGGAGGCGTATCCGAGCTGCCGGGTGTGTGCTGTGACTTTGGGCTACGACGTGGCCAAACTCATGCACCTGGATAAAGAAACGTAAGACGTCACGAGTTACAGTTTGATAAAAATAATCATGTGATTGTTTCCCACTCAGCCACAAAGTCACATTAACCTGCAGAGCTGCCAGTTCTGCACAGGTCATTGATAGTAAGTATATTCTAGTGTGTGCTACTAATAAATATCTGCCACTAAACTATTTTTTTTGCCCCACAAATTGACCACGTGGTTCAGTCTCACTATTACGCTTCAATATTTAAATTATTTCAGATTTTTTTTACACGAGTATTCAGAGAAATTGGCTTCTGTGTGAAGCTCATTTGATACTTCTGAGAGA
>NW_007578422.1:317266-323291 GCF_000690725.1 Stegastes partitus | reverse complement strand
CAGTGACACAACCACAAGGAGAAAAAAATGATGACAAATAGACACAAAACAACCACAAAGAGGCAGAAAACAACCACAAATAGACATAAAACAACCACAAAGAGGTAGAAAACAGCTGCTGAGAGACCCACAGTGAGGCAGCAGCCTTAAAGAGACGGGCGCTAAAGCTAACCGTTCAGACAGAAGAGGAGCTGCAGCAAAGTACATGACGAGGAAAACTGTGTTTTGAACATTCAAGCAGATAAACGTAGTGTAGACGACCCAAAACATAACATTATGAACCCGTAAACGTGCAGACTGCGGCTCTTTAAGAACAGATAAACGAAGGTTGCATCGCTGTCCGGAGACAAAGACACCATGTCAGCTGCTCTTCCTCAGGTGGATGCCATCGAGTTCTACAGCAGCAAAGAGAGGGAGCTGCTGGAGGAGATGAGGAAGCAGACAGAAGTGGTGCCACAGCACCCTCTGGGGATCGCCTTCGTCACCCTGCAGACCGAAGCCATGGCCAAGTAGTGAGTATCAGCCTGTCCATCAAGCTTCCATCATCTGGGCTTTCCCAAGTAGTTTGAAGGCATCTTGGTTGAAGAAAGTAGTAAAAAAAAATGTCTCTCATTATTCTGGCGTTTAGCAAATAGAAATAATGTTGGTAATCCTGACTGAGCTACAACAGGAAAAATTTAGTCTGATTTAATGTCAGATAGTGAAAAAAAGCTTTTATGTGTTGAAACCACAGCTTCTGGTTTCAACTGTATGTGGTAATGCATGACCACCGTTTCCATTAAACTCCTCTGCCGTGACACGAACACAACTGTTCTGTGTCTAGTAGCAACAGCCTTGTTGACTATTTCAGGCCTCTTATCTCTCAGTTTTATTGTCGCCGCATGACTTTATAGTGGAAAGACGCCTTTGGCCAGCGCTGTTTAATGTGTGTCACTAACGGCTCTCGTTTCTCCGCCGCAGCATTTTAAAAGACTTCAACGCGCTGGAGTGTGGCGGTACGAGCTGCTGCTGCTGCGGGAGGGAACCTCAGCCTTCGTCCAACAGCAAAGCTCTGAGGGTGAACAAGTGGCGGGTCAGCTTCGCGCCGCATCCCAAAAATGTGTACTGGTGAGACCTGAAGCAAGAGCACGTCACATGAGTTCATGATGGCGCCGGTGCCAGCAGTGATTCAATATTATCATCAAGAGGAATCACGTTACTCTGCAGAGTTTGTGAATGATTCCAATTAAGCTGCAATTTAATAAGGTCTTTTTTTTTTGCTTTTGTGTTGTGGGTCGTCGTATTGAACTGAAGTATTAATCGCAGTCACGATTCCCACAATTAAATAAACGTGATCGACAGTTTTTGGCATTTAACGTGACATTAGACAACTGTGTACGATATTAAAGCATTTAGTCCCACTGCATGGTCATGTCAAATGTACTATACTAAACATTTGGTTTTATTTTATACCTTTATGTGTGTTCTGAACCACAATCCTCTGCACAGTTGTGTCAGTAAAGCATGGCGTCCTACAGGAGTGCAAACAAGCAGCTGAAAGTTTTGCAACGATCAAGCCGCGTTGTTATAACAAAGTAGTGCATCCCCATTGTGTGCGTACTGCATGCAACAGTTGGTACTTAAAGTAAAATGAATTTGCCATGCCAGTGTGTAACTGTCCCGTTTCCTCTGTTTCGTCCTCCACAGGGACAACCTCTCCGTTAGCGGGTTTTCCTGGTACTTGCGCTACGTGATGCTAAACTTCTTCCTGTTCTTCCTGCTCACCTTCCTCACGACTCCCACCATCATCATAAACACCATCGACAGGTTCAACGTGACCAAGCCCATCTACTATCTCAATGTGAGGCGCACACATGCACACACACACACACACACACACACGTACACAGTGGCTATGAAAAGATTTCCCCTTCTTTGGAAGTTTTCCCCTT
The DNA here is from genome assembly GCF_000690725.1 of Stegastes partitus. NCBI lineage: Eukaryota > Metazoa > Chordata > Actinopteri > Pomacentridae > Stegastes > Stegastes partitus. Next base: position 321,360 of record NW_007578422.1, on the reverse strand, counting down.
TTGTTGCTTTTCAACACTGAGTCATGATGCTGCCACCACCGTGCTTCATCATGATGCTGCCAACACCGTGCTTCATCATGATGCTTCCACCACCGTGCTTCATCATGATGCTGCCACCACCGTGCTTCATCATGATGCTGCCACCACCGTGCTTCGCGTCATGATGCTGCCACCACCGTGCTCTACAGTGGGGATGGTGTGTTTGTGTTTGGTGCCCACTAAACAGATCATCTAGTCTGATGGACAAAAGCTCTATTTTGGTTTCATCAGACCAAAGAACCTTCTTCCAGTTGACTAGTGAGTCTCACTACTCTCGCTCTTGTAACTCCTTCAGAGGAGCCATAGGCGTTGTTGTAAATTCTTGTCAAAAAAATGTAATTAAATTGACCATAATTCACTGTTGAAAAGTAATACAAGGGGAAAACTTCCAAGCGGGGGTGAACACCTCTCATGGGCAGCGTAAACACCACAGTTTTGTTTTCAGAGCTATGAATCTTCATGTTTCTGTGTTTTATCTCCAGAGTCCCATCATCAGTCAGTTCTTCCCAACACTGCTGCTGTGGTCCTTCTCTGCTCTGCTGCCCACTATCGTGTATTATTCTACACTGGGAGAGGCTCACTGGAGCAGGTAGCACATAAACACACAGCAGGTAAAGTTTGATTGGTGATTAGCTTCTGTCACCGGACGTAAATAGTTTGTTCTGCTGCGTCTCAGGTCCCGCGAGCAGCTGAGCATGATGCGGAAGTTGTACTTCTTCCTGCTCTTCATGGTGCTCATCCTCCCCTCGCTGGGACTCACCAGGTAATTTCACATCATGATGCTGCCACCACCGTGCGTTACATCATGCTCCTATCAGTGTGAAGCAACAGCTGACCCAGAATCTACACACATACATGCATAGGCACAGCCAACTTGTAATGGTTCCTGAAGCAGTTTCAGCTTCAATCAAAGGCAACAATAAAACTGTGAATTGAATTTCTACTGTTAGTGACTTTTATCATTTTTTGCTGGGTTTTTTTGCCTTTGGTGCAAGCTGAGACCTTTTTTGTAGGCTCCACACATACCTTGATGCAGGACAAACCCTATTGTTCCCTCAGATACAGTAATGGGATGTTTTCGCCTTGGCCAAGTCAAACTTTTTGGATTTAATTTCCCGATGGATGTCCACATCACTGTTAACATTTGTCTGTCTTTCTGTTTTAGTCTCGCCGTGTTTTTCCGTTGGCTGTTTGACAAAACGTTTCTCGCCGATGGGAAGCTGAGGTTTGAGTAAGTAATGCCGCTCTTTTGCTTCTTGCTTCTTTACCTTGTAAGAGAGAATGTTCTAAATCATTTGAGTTGTTTTACACTGATCAGTCACAACATTAAACCCACTAACAGGTGAAGTGAGTAACACCATTTACCTGGTTACCGCGGCTCCTGTTAGCAGGTGGGCTACATCAGGCAGCAGGTGAACGGTCGGTTCCTAAAGATGATGCGTTGAAGCAGGAAAATAAACTGAGATGGTTGATGACCTCAATGAGATGAAAAATTACACAAAATGACCACAAGAGGCACGAAAATGACCATAAAGAAGCAGAGAAAGAGACACAAAATGATCACCAGGAGACACAAAAAGACACAGATGACACCAAAATGACCACAAACAGAGACAAAATGATCATGAAGAGAGAGAAAATTACCACAACGCACACGAAATGACAGAAAATGACACCAAAGAGACACAAAATAGATGCAGACACCTAATGAGATGCAAAGAAACTACAGCAAGATGATAAATGACCTCAAAATTACGCAAAATGACGACATTACACAAAATGATCACTAGGAGACTCAAAAAAAAAAGAGATGACACCAAAGAGACAAAAAAAAATGACCATTAAGAGAGATAAAATGATCATAAAGAGTGAAAACGTGATCACAAGAGGCACGAAATGACAGAAAACGACACCAAAGAGACACAATCTAGACACCGAGAGACGCAAAGAAACTACAGCAAGATGAAAAATTACCTCAAACAGACACAAAATTACACAAAATGTCGACAAAGAGATGGAGAATTACGCAAAATGACCATAAAGAAACACAGAAAGAGACACAAAATGACCACAAGAGACAGAAAATGACACCCAAGACAAAGAAACGTGGCCAAAGAAACACAAAATGAGCCCGAAGAGACACGAAATGTCACCAGAGACACACAAAATAGACACAGAGACACATAATGACACCAAAGGGACGCAAAGAAACTACAATTAGATGAAAAAAACTACCTCAAAGAGACACAAAATTACACAAAATGATTTGAGGAACATGAAGACGTAAGGATGTGCTGCTGATGTCGACACCTTCAGAGTCTGTGACGTCCTCGACCAATCAGAGAGGAGCACCTGCACAGTGTTGGTCGGCTGGTTTTAATGTTGTGGCTTGTTGCTGTAGCTTCATATTTCACAGTTTGTCTGACAGATTTGACACAAACACAACACAAAACATCTTAGAGCAGAATCTTCATCCTCTTAATTCTGCACCAGCTCAACCGTCGTCCTGTTTTTTTTCTCTCTGTCGGCTTCCCTTCCTTTCCTTACGCCAGGTGTGTGTTTTTACCTGACCAAGGGGCTTTCTTCGTCAACTACGTGATCGCAGCGGCCCTGGTGGGCTCTGGGATGGAGTTGCTGCGGTTGCCAGGGTTACTGCTGTACACCATTCGCATGACGCTCGCTCGCTCCGCTGCAGAGAGAAAATACGTCAAGCAGGTTTGTGGCGGCATCAGCTGCAGCACCGGGTCACTAACCATCTGTTTAGACGGGACGTTGTTCTGTTACTAGTGTTGTGTAGAAATGCAGCGGTTAGAACTCGGCAGAAGTGTTCAAAGGAGGAGAACCGGAGACATGGATGCACAAAGATCAGGGAAAGCTGGACCGAGTGGTCTGAGCTCAACAGAAGAACTGCTGCAGTACAAACTGCTGGAAACCTTCATGATGCTCTGATAGAATAGAGTCAGTGACCACAAAGAGACACCAGAGAGACACAAAATGACACAAAACCACTGCGAAGAAACATAAATCAACACAAAATGGTCCCAGCAAGTCAAAGGGACACAAAATAACACCAAAGGGACGCAAAAAGACCACAAAACGACACCAAAGAGACACAAAACCACTGCGAAGAAACATAAATGGACACAAAATTGGCCTCAAAGAGACAAAAAATGACCACAAAGAGGCACTACATCACACCAAAGAGATGCAAAACCACCACAAAATAATCACAAACTGACCTTAAAGAGACACAAAACAACAACAAAGACACACAAATGACACGAAAACAATGGAAAATGACTTTAAAGAGACACAAAATGACCACAAAGACACACAACTACCCAAAATTACACCTACGAGACACAAAACCGCTGCAAAGAAACAAGTGGACACAAAATGACATCAAAGAGACATAAATGGAAAAAAAAAAGAGACGCAAAATTACGCAAACTGACTGTAAAGGGACAAAATTATATGAGAGACAGACAAAGGAACCAGAAAGAGATGCAAAATGACACCATAGAGACACAAAAATACACAGAATTACATCAACAAGACACAAAACCACAACAAAGACACACAAATGACACGAAAATAGCAAAAAATGTCATCACAGACACACAAAATGACCTCAAAAAGGCACAAAACAAAAAGAAAACAAAGAAACATAAATGGACAGAAAATGACCACAAAGAGACAGAATTACACAAAAAGACACCAAAGAGACACACAATGACACAAAAAGACACCAAAGAGACACACAATGACACAAAACGACCATAAAGAGACACAACATGAGCGCAAAGACCTGAAAATGCAAAATGTCGCCAAAGAGAAACAAAATGACGACGGATACACAAACTCACCACAGTGACCACAAAGCGTGTTGACTTTTATAGAAGTACATCAGTCCTGCTGACTGAACTGAGTCACACAATGACTCAGTGAAAAGTTAAACTAGAACAAGTCCTGAGCTGAACAGAACCTGTCTGAACCTGTCTCCAGAACCAGGCCTACGAGTTTGAGTACGGAGCCATGTACGGCTGGACCCTGTG
>NW_007578422.1:312660-316401 GCF_000690725.1 Stegastes partitus | reverse complement strand
AAGTCATAGAGTTTAAAGGCAACGCTAGCAGATACTGAGGAGATGGATGGAAACTTCTGACTCTGAAGAAAGTCATAAAACATTCTCTCTCTCATTATTCTGGAGTTTAGCAAATAGAAATAATGTTGGTGATCCTGACTGACCTGAAACAGGAAAAGTTTAGTCTGATTAAAGTCAGATTTTTTTTTTTTTTACTGGTTGTACTTGTGTGTATACAACAAGTTAGACAGGTGGTCTAATAAATTTGTTATATCCAAACGTGCAGCTTTAATCAGGCTGTTGGTAGCGATTGGTCGAACGGCTTTTAAGAAATCTGTGTAAAAAAAAAAAAAGAGCCTGGCTAAAAATCTCCACCACTGCTGACACCAGCCGTCTTTGTAGCTCCGCCAGATTTTACAGCAGAAACTTCATTCAAAGCTTAAACGGCTTCTAAGGCTTTGAACGTCATTCGCCTAAAACATCTCTGAACTTCACTGCAGGCTTCATGAGGTCCACGTCTCTGTTCACGCTGGTGGTCCTGTGCGTCACCGTGTTCTTCTGCGTCGGCTACACCTGCTTCGGACACTTCAAGTACCTGAGTCCTCACAACTACGCCGTGAGTTCTCCGTCCTGGTGCTCGTGACGCGGTCCTGTGCCGTCCTTCGTCCCTCTGATCTCGTTCTGTTTGTGTTCAGGTCAAAGACGAGGACGACGATAAAGGAGAAGAAGGAGTGGAAGAAAACGCCACGGTACTGTACCCGCTCTGTAAACAAAGATCAGACGGATTCAGGACAAGCTGACCTCGCGCTGACCTCCCGGGATGTTTGTTTGGCGTTTTTCTTACGTTAGATATTAACGAAGTAATGGATAACATAATGATTAAACACTTTGTCTTCAGCTGCCACAGAAAAATGCAAATACAGTAAAATAACACGACAAACAAGGGAAGTAAATAAAACAGAAGATAAGCGGCTTTTTTGTAGGTCAAACGTATATGCGATGGTTGTTGTTGCGATTTGTTTTTTCTTTAAGCTTCAACACAAGCAGTGTTGCATTAAACACATCAGGGAGGACAAAAAATACACAAAAATAGATAATCTGCCGTTAAGTTATCTTTAAAAGTAAGTAAATAAATAAAATTCAAGCTCGGAGCTGTAAAATGGTTGGATTATCAGCATGAATTGTGTGAGACAAACAGGTCTGTTGGGAAAATTAACCAAATCTAAGCTTGAAATTATATTATTTCAATCAAATGTAAATGTAATCTTTGAAAAATTTTGCCAAGAACAAATAGTTTGTGGTGATCAGATTCTGTAAAAAACTAAAAATTCTCACCTTTTTGCTGCCAACGTGAAGCCGTGAGCGACTCGGCTGTGACCAACGGTCAGGTGGCAAAAATTCAGAGCGTTTTCGGCTGAACTGCAGGCAGTGTTTCTACACAGAGCAGAGAGGACACAAGGAAGGAAACTGCAGTCGTGACTCGATAACTAGACACTAAACGTAAAACCTTATTTTATGTCGGATAGCAAGGCTGTCGGATTGTCAATACGGAGGTCAAGATTCAAGGGATGTTAAGACGCTGCTGACTTGGTTGTAATGTTTTGTTCTGTAACATCGGACAAGCAGCTTCGTCTTTTCTTAATCTTCAACGTTTCTTTCCCGTCTCTTTCCAGGTTTACCTTCCCAGAGTGCTGAACCCTAAATCTCCAGCCAGCGGCCTTCAGAAGTCCAAATCTCAGCAGTCCTACGGCTCCACGGAGGAAACCCCGTCTCCCGAACCCCGTCTGTTGGAGGAGGACGCGTCAGAGGCTTGAATTCGTCCTGATTTTATCAAATCTGCTTCCTTCACGACTCTGAACACGTTCGGTTCCTGCTGACTGTCGACGGACCGGTTTAACTTTTATACACCGACGAGCCACAACATTAAAACCACCTGAACACAGACGTTTGGTGCTGAAAGAAAACTTGCTCGAGGAACACGACAAAGAGCGAAAGATAACGAACTGATCGAGCGCCGCCAGAACAATCCTGAGAACCAAAGGATCCACTGCCAACACCTCCAGAGGTCCCGCCTTCATGCCTTCACAGCTCCGAGGTGTTTTGGCAGCATGAAAGTCGCCTAATCGACCTTTTTTTTTAGTGTTTATGCTTCCATTGAGGTGCAAAATCCAACAGCTCCAACCGTGACGTGAACCCAGAGTTCACCAAACCAGATGTTCTGTTGCAGGAAACAGAACAGCGGAGGTTTGTCTCGTCAGCCTGTTTGGGGAAAAAGACAGAAAAACGACTGTTTGACCTTGAAACCAGCTGCCGTCGAGACGTTTCCAGAAGAACGTAGGCTGAAAACAGGCCGACAGAGGTTCCACGTGGACGCTTCCTGCACAATGTCTTCAAATTCCTGCAGCGGTTTTAATGTTGTGGCTCGTCGGTTCAAGTTAACCAGAGAAAACAGTTCAGGAGCTTTTACTTGATAATCAGCACTTGACCACACGCTGCGCCATAAAGGACCAATCCACCAAATGTCTCCGTTTAAATGAAGCCATTCTGTCTGTCGAAGCCCATAATGAATCCTGCCGACACCAAAGAGGCGGAAACGTCTGCTCTGGTTTTTACAACGTGCCTTTTTTTTTAAATGTCTGAGCACCTGCCAAGGGAATAACTTCATGCTGCACTTTGTGTCGTGTTTACTAAAAAGAGCTTTTGTAATTTAACGACAGTAGTTTCTGTCAGTGTTTCTGAAGCTTTGCAACCAAAAGAAGCCTTGTTCTGATGATTGTTTGTGGTCGTTGTTGTGCCAATAACAGACGGGGCAGCGTTTACCGTCTGTGTTTAATGTACCTGTGCAGCTTTTTTGTCTTTTTAAGTGCAATTAACGAGGAGGTAAATCCTAGAAGACGCTTTGTTACCTGTCAGACTGGAACTCAGGTTAATATTTTGTGTCAGTATTAAACGTCCTCTCATGCAGTTTTAAAATGCAAGCTCGCCGTGTGGTCATCGGGGGGCGCTGTTGAGCTGCAGAGGGGGAGAGTCCGACCTCTGGAGTATTCAGAGAGCTGTAAAGAAGAAAAAAAAAAGGTCATGAGTGTTGCGTGGAGGCTTTCTAACCGACTCTGACACTGGTATGAGCCACTTGACTGGGTGACAGAAGCTCTGCAGCTCCTCCTCCTCACCTGATCCTCTGTTGTCTCCCTTTTTTTTTTTTTCCCCCGCTTCCTCTCCTTCTTGCCCTTTTCCCCTTTCTCACCACGGTACCTGCCTCGGCTCAGGAACACCACAAATAAAAGGCTGATTAGCAGCGTTTGTTAAATGGGGGTAATGAAGTGCTAACGCGTCCGCGCTGCCGGTTCACCGACGAAACCCGGATCAGGAGCAGCTTCAAGAAAGCAGCTTCCTCCTTTACTTAGAGGCGTCCTGAAGCTGCAGCAGACTTTATCGCACTGTTCTGCAAATGTACACACAAAAGTTAAAGAACGTTTGCAGCAAAAACGTTGGAAGAACCGAAAGTTTTAGTTTTACCTGTAATGTCAAAGATCACTCAGCAGCCTCTCCTTTGTTTAACATTTTTAATTATTATTTTGTCATGTGCGTGTCATCGATCATCTGAATTCCACTTGAAGATTTAAAAGGCCAAAATTACACCATTAATCAGAACCAGAAACTGTAAAATCTCTTCATTTTTAGCTCTCCGATGGGCCCCGAACCAATCACGTGTGACGCACAGTTCCATCAAGAAAATCAACCAAACTCTCAACCGAGAACCTG
>NW_007578422.1:311099-311938 GCF_000690725.1 Stegastes partitus | reverse complement strand
ACAGATTCTCTCGAGCGGTTTCGAGGATGAGTGACACCTCTGAGCTCTGTGAGGTTACGTCGAGGCTGCAGGAGCCTGAGAAGCAGCTGCGTCCAAAAACCGTGACCCGGCGTCGAACACGGAACCGCTGGCTCTGACTCGGCCCACGTGGCTTCTCCGAGCCTCGTCGTGGGCGTGCGAAAGTTTCATCCCATTACGTCCAAACTGGGAGCGGCTGGGACGGCTCAGACCGACTCGTTAATGCCCGCCCACGCCTCCCTCGTTCCCCTTAACGACTACATTCATACACAAGGAGAGAGAGAAAAAACAAAAAACAAAACCTGCCTTAATGTAGCATGAAAGCCGCTTTAAAAACAGGTTTGGTGAAGTTTTATTTATACGTAATCTCTCTAATATTTTTCCCTCCTGAGAAGTTTCCTGGAAAGGAGCTGTGTAATTTGGTGCAAATGACAGGGAGAGTAATAATAATAATAATAATAATATTCTCAGGAGAGACGCTCCATTTAACCACCAGTAAATACTCACTCTCATTATTAGAAGCTTATTCTCATATCTGCTGAACTTCTCCTGCTTGCTGATTCTCCGTGTTTGCTTTAATTAAATAAAAACTTTCTGTTAATTTGTAGGAATGTTTCAGCAGTTGCTGGGAAATTGTTCTGAAATAACAAAAACATTTATATTTAATGGGAACGTTCATTTCCCGTGACGTCTAAATATTCCTTTAAAGACCAAAATATATGCATTATTTTAGAGTTTCAAAATAACTTCAGTGGACCAAATACTTACTGAGACTCTTCCTGTTGTGGAATTTCAGCTAAAACCAGCTGATTTATTAGCAT
>NW_007578422.1:302362-310416 GCF_000690725.1 Stegastes partitus | reverse complement strand
GTCTCTACGTTTGATATCGCTGCTATTTCACAGATGTTTTCACTTAAATGGTCGTGGACTCAAATATGTTTAAACATGTTTTGTTGCGTAATAAAGACTATGTGGTCTCATTTGGGCTTCTTCTTCTCACACGTTCTCACACTTATACTCATTTTTCGGTTTGAACAAAAATTGAATATCGACATCGGTCATATCAGTTATCGGCGATATCAGCAATCTTAACACCAAATATCGGTATCAGCCAGAAATTCTAATATCGTGCATCACTGGAAAACACCAACCAAATCAAAGGTTAAAATCGTAACATTTCATCAGTCAGTCTAAAAATGTCAAAAAATATACCGTTTTCACTAATTGGATTCTGTAAAAAACTAAAAATTCTGTCGTCTTCAGTGCAACCAGGAAACCATGTCTGACTCAGCTGTGACCAACAGTCACGTGTAAAAAATTCTGCAAATTTCAGCGAAAACTAGATTGAACTGCAGGTTGTGTAAGTCATTCATATCTGTAGTGTGTAGAGCCGCCGTTTTTAAAGTGTCGGTATTTTTAAATGCTGATTGCAGGTTTTAAAAACTAACTTTACTAAACTTGTTTTTAACTTTGATAAACTGCATAAAAAGACATTTCTGAGTTCCTTCTCCTGATGGTCTCGGTTGTTCTGTTTCTGTAGAGCTGCAGGATTTTAGATTGGAGTAAAAAATGAGACAGACGTGGGGAAAAAAACTTGACATGAAAACAGGAGTTTTCGTAGTTCTCAGAGGCCAAAATATCGCTTTGTTGAACTAGAATTTCCTGCTACTGCTGCAGAACACCTAGTTTTGCTAATTAATTTGGATATTTCTCGTGTAAAATGAGAAAAGACAAAAGCGTTGCTACTCAGTTAACACAGATAAAACCCACTGATTACACTAATTATGGGTTTGTCGGCGCCGCAGGTGAACTGAAACAGCGGTGAGGTGTTGTTGGTGCACAATGCGGCCTTTTTGCGCGCCCAGATATTGACCGGCGTTAATCCACAGACCTGTGCGAGTGTGTTTTTGTGTAGGTGTGCAGCCGCTGAACCCGCTGCCCTCCGAGCATTCTTGGTATTGTTGTCGTCTGCGCCTTTGTGTCCCACAGACGCTATTATTTGGTCACTTCACTCCCTCGCTCACTCTCAGTATTCACTTAATTCTGCACTCCCAGGCCAGGAGTGTGTGAGTGTGTGTGTGCGTGCGCGCCCGTGAGCGTGCACGTATCAAATGAGAATTAAAGCGGCTCAGGGTGTCGAGGTTCTGGGGTCAGATTTCCTTCATGTCACCACCAAAGATCGATGGATGTGACCTCTGACTGCTGCAATTTGTATATAAACACGGCGCCGGCCAATCACGGCATCGCGTGGGCCGGCGGCGGCCAATGGGAGCGTCCGGCAGCATCGTGCTCCGCGGCGCTCCGGCCCTTTGTCCGTCAGGATTAGCGCCATGGCAACGGCGGTCGCCTGGGAGGTGAGTTTCCCAGAGCAGCGGGACGGACACACAAACACAGAAACACACAAACACAGAAACACAAAAACACAGAGCGCAGGCCAAGTTACACTTCCTCCTCCACGGCAACACACTGTGTGACACTGTGTGGGTCTGGGGGTGTGTAGCCGTGTGTGTGAGTGTGTAACTGTGTGTGAGACTTTTTGTGACTTGTGTGACTCTGTGGGTTTGTTTGCAACTGTGTGTGTGTGCGAGACTGTGACTGTATATGTGTGACTTTGTGTGTGTCTGTGTGTGTAACTGTCTGTGTGTAAATGTGCATCTAACTGTGGGTGTGTGTGTGTGTTTGTGTCTGGGGGTGTGTAAATGTGTATTTGTGTATGTGTGAGACTGTGTGTGTCTGTATGGCTTTGTGTAACTGTGTGTGGGACTTTTTGTGACTTGTGTGACTCTGTGGGTTTGTTTGCAACTGTGTGGGTCTGTGTGAGTAACAGAGTGTGTGTGTAAGTGTGTGTGTGTGTCTTGGTGTGTGAATTTGTGTGACTATGTGGGTTTGCTTGGAACTTTTGTGAGACTAACTTTGTGTGTCTGTGTGTGTAACTGTCTGTGTATTTGTGTACGTGTGAGACTGTGTGTGTCTGTGAGACTTTTTGTGATTTACAACCGTGTGGGTCTGTGTGTAGCTGTAATTGTGTTACTGTGTGTGTCCATGACTATATAAGTACGACTTTGTGTGAGTGTGTGTGCAACTCTGTGTGTAACTGATTGTAACTGTGTGCGTTTGTGTGTAGAGTAATGTGTGTGTCTGTGAGTGGTTGTAAGTGTGTGTGTGTCTGACTTTATTTGACTCTGTGTGTGTGTGTGTGTGTGTGTGTGAGTTGTGTAACCTGGCTGCTCCATCAGTCTGTTCGATGACGTCATTCAGCTTCATTCAGTCTTTTCCATCAACGTTCCTCATTCAGACAAACAACACAAAGTCACGGCAGACACACAACATCAGACATTCACACAACGTCACACAACGTTACACAACACACTGGTGACGTGTGGAACACAACAACACAACAGCAGCCTAGATGTGAGCCAGCAGCTGATCAAAGTGTCCAAACACCTGAAGCAGAGTTTATCTGAAAGGTCAGAACGAAACTTTTACCCGATCACCTGTGATCACCTGTCAGCTGGAGCTCACCTGTTACCTGTCAGCTGTCAGGTGGAGCTCACCTGTTACCTGTTACCTGTCAGCTGGAGCTCACCTGTCTGAGGTGGACCCATGAAGTTCTGCTCGGTTTGACCTGCTGCTGGTCCTGATCCGTTCTATAATTACAGGTGACTGATGAAGCTGCTGCTGATTGTCTGTATTCAGAACAAACATTCTGAACATCTGGAAGCAACAGAACCAGTCTGAGGTTCTGATGCTAGATTCTGACCCGGACCGATCCGGTCGGTGTCTTTGATCTCTCAGGGATAATTAACGATCGATAATAAGGAACTCTTATTGATCCTGCTGCAGATGTTGAATAAACTGAGAGGAAACGTTCTGAACATCTGGAAGCAACAAGAGAAACCGATCACGTCCATTACTGTTGATGTTACCATCTGTGTGTGTCTGTCTGTGTGTGTGTGTGTGTGTGTGTGTGTGTGCGTCTTTGTTCATGTGTCTTTATGTATGTTTCTGTGTGTGTCTGTCTGAGTGTCCATCTGTGTGCGTTTGTGTGTATATATGTTGGTGTGTCTTTGTTTGTGTATATGTATGTATGTATGTTTGTCTGTGGGTGTGTCTGAGTGTATAAATGTGCATCTGTGTTTGTGTATCTTTATGTGTGTGTGTCTTCTTTGTGTCTTTGTATGTGTGTTTGTGTGTTTGTGTGTCTATGTGTGTGTTTGTGTGTGTCTCTATATGTTTGTGTTTCTGTGTATGTGTGTGTTCGGTCTTTGTGTCTGTCTGCATGCTGTGTCTTTGTGTGTGTGTGTGTGTGTGTGTGTGTGTGTGTCTGTGTGTCTGTGTGTCTGTGTGTGTGTAGATGTTGTGCGGTTCCTCACCACTGACTCTAAATGTTCCTGTGGAGCAGAACTCTGTAGAACCTCTGATCTGTTTGTTTCCTCAGTGGATTCAGGAAGGAGAAGCTCCAGCAGCTGGAGTCTGTACACGGAACACATCACAACACACCACAACATGACACAACAATACACAACAATACACAACACGTGACTGCAGGTTCTTTGTTGTTTCTTACATTCAGAACCGACCCAGAACCCGGAGCGTCTGCAGAATCCAGGGAACCGTTCGGAGCTCAGACGAGGTTCAAAGTTTCGATGCTTCAGCAGGAATTCTGTGTTTTAATAAATTACTCAGGTGACAAATTAAAGGAAAACCAGAACCTGGACTCTCCTGCTGCTCATATTTGGGTCCGTTTAGAGAAAAGTTGCTGCTAATCAGCACAAAGTTGTTCTGATGTTTAAATCCTGATGTTCGAATTCTGAATGAACGTCAAGATGAGGAAGAAGAACAGAGAAAATCCAGGTTTTTATCTTCGATGTTGTTCAAACAGACGTAAACTTTTGTTTTTCTAAATGGTGAAAGTGGGTCAGTGGATGATTTTAATTAACTTTATCCCAGAGAGTGTTGAACTTATCAGAGTAAGATGTCACGGATGCATTTTATATATTTATAGTTTGGAGTTGGAGCAGAAGGAACCGGTTCAAAGTGAACGTCGCGTGTTCTGCGGATGTTTGTTTTTAAAGTTGCAGCACAAACTAAATTCCATCACGTGTAATAAATAAGAGTCAGACGTGTTAAATTAAAACTCGGTGAACAAGCAGATTCCACCTGGAACAAGCAGAACAATTCTATTTTAGTTTATTTCTACATTTGTTTATGGCTTTTTTTGTTGTTATTTGGCTGAAACGTGAAATGANCTCCTCCTCTTCCTCCTCCAGGGCTGCTGTACATGGTGCTGAAGCACCTGGTGGACCGACACAACCTGTACTTCGCCTACCTGCCGGCTCGCCTGGACCACCAGGTCCACCTGGGAGCCGTCAACCAGGCTCTGGCTGCTCCCATCATCTGCCTCATATGGTTGTACTTCTTCTCTGTGCTCAGAGCAGGTGAGGATGATTAATGATTAACCACTGTGGCTGATCAGCATGTGGAAGATGACCGAAGCTTTTCTGATACTGACAGTTTAAACTCAGTCGTGCTGCAGAACCTGTTTCCTACGTTGGAGCTTTTGTGGTTTGTTAATTGCACAGTTCTGATGAACTACTCAGCTTAAAGACGGAGTCAGTTTTTGTCAGATTTAGTGAATATCTCCTGAGTCTGTGAGCTACTACTCATCTATGATCACCAACATTATTTCTATTTGCTAAATGCCAGAATAATGAGAGAGAGAATTGTTTTGTTCTGGGGTTGATGCGCACACTTCACACCAAAACACTTCATCTCTGGGAACCTGATGTACCGCCAGGCTTCAGGACAACAGAGTCAGTGTTGTGGAGTGGCCATCACAAAGCCCTGATCTCCATCCTGGAGAACATCAGCGGAGCAAGGAGACCAGCAAACCTGACTCAGTTCTGTCAGGAGGAATGGGCCAGAACCCATCAGACTGTTGTGAGAAGCTTGTGGAAGGAAACCCAGAACGTTTGACCAAAGTCATAGAGTTTAAAGGCAACGCTGGCAGATGCTGAGGAGATGGATGGAAACTTCTGACTCTGAAGAAAGTCATAAAACATTCTCTCTCATTATTCTGGCGTTTAGCAAATAGAAATAATGTTTGTGATCCTGACTGAGCTGAAACAGGAAAAGTTTAGTCTGATTAAAGTCAGATTTTTTTTTTTTTACAGCGTATGTAAACTTCTGGTTGTACTTGTGTTTATACAACAAGTTAAACAGGTGGTCTAAGAAATTTGTTATATCAGAACGTGCAGCTTAAATCAGGCTGTTGGTAGCGATTGGTCGAACGGTTTTTAAGAAATTTGTTTAAAAGAAAAAAAGAGCTGGGCTAAAGATCTCCACCACTGCTGACACCAGCCGTCTTTGGAACCCTGTAGCTCCGCCAGATTTTACAGCAGAAACTTCATTCAAAGCTTAAACGGCTTCTAAGGCTTTGAACGTTATTCGCCTAAAAAAATCTCTGAACTTCACTGCAGGCTTCATGAGGTCCACGTCTCTGTTCACGCTGGTGGTCCTGTGCGTCACCGTGTTCTTCTGCGTCGGCTACACCTGCTTCGGACACTTCAAGTACCTGAGTCCTCACAACTACGCCGTGAGTTCTCCGTCCTGGTGCTCGTGACGCGGTCCTGTGCCGTCCTTCGTCCCTCTGATCTCGTTCTGTTTGTGTTCAGGTCAAAGACGAGGACGACGATAAAGGAGAAGAAGGAGTGGAAGAAAACGCCACGGTACTGTACCCGCTCTGTAAACAAAGATCAGACGGATTCAGGACAAGCTGACCTCGCGCTGACCTCCCGGGATGTTTGTTTGGCGTTTTTCTTACGTTAGATATTAACGAAGTAATGGATAACATAATGATTAAACACTTTGTCTTCAGCTGCCACAGAAAAATGCAAATACAGTAAAATAACACGACAAACAAGGGAAGTAAATAAAACAGAAGATAAGCGGCTTTTTTGTAGGTCAAACGTATATGCGATGGTTGTTGTTGCGATTTGTTTTTTCTTTAAGCTTCAACACAAGCAGTGTTGCATTAAACACATCAGGGAGGACAAAAAATACACAAAAATAGATAATCTGCCGTTAAGTTATCTTTAAAAGTAAGTAAATAAATAAAATTCAAGCTAGAAGCTGTAAAATGGTTGGATTATCAGCATTAATCGTGTGAGACAAACAGGTTTGTTGGGAAAATTATCCAAATCTAAGCTTGAAATTATAATATTTCAATCAAATGTAAATGTAATCTT
Source organism: Stegastes partitus (assembly GCF_000690725.1). Classification (NCBI taxonomy): domain Eukaryota; kingdom Metazoa; phylum Chordata; class Actinopteri; family Pomacentridae; genus Stegastes; species Stegastes partitus. Next base: position 304,039 of record NW_007578422.1, on the reverse strand, counting down.
TAAAAATTTTTGCCAAGAACAAATAGTTTGTGGGAATCAGATTCCGTAAAAAACTAAAAATTCTCACCTTTTTGCTGCCAACGTGAAGCCGTGAGCGACTCGGCTGTGACCAACAGTCAGGTGGCAAAAATTCGTTTTCGGCTGAACTGCAGGCAGTGTTTCTACACAGAGCAGAGAGGACGCAAGGGAGGAAACTGCAGGCAGTGTCTCGATAACTAGACACTAAACGTAAAACCTTTTACGTCGGACAGCAAGGCTGTCGGATTGTCAATATGGAGGTCCAGATAAAAGGGATGTTAAGACGTTGCTGACTTGGTTGTAATGTTTTATTCTGTAACATCGGACAAGGAGCTTCGTCTTTTCTTAACGTTTCTTTCCCGTCTGTTTCCAGGTTTACCTTCCCAGAGTGCTGAACCCTAAATCTCCTGCCAGCGGCCTTCAGAAGTCCAAATCTCAGCAGTCCTACGGCTCCACGGAGGAAACCCCGTCTCCTGAACCCCGTCTGCTGGAGGAGGACGCGTCAGAGGCTTGAATTCGTCCTGATTTTATAAAATCTGCTTCCTTCACNCTGAAACATACTGGGAACCACTTTAAAGAGGCTGAAACATACTGGGAATCACTTTAAAGAGGCTGAAACATACTGGGAACCGGTTTAAACACATGAAACATACTGGGAACCAGTCTAAGGAGGACAAAACAGGAATCATGTGCTTGTGTTTGTTGGTTCTGGTCAGACGTTAATTAAATTTGTGGGTAAGAGAAGTTTGTGTCCCAGGAGACAGAAAATGAACGAAATAGAGGAAATTTCTAACAGATGATCAGAAAGAGGGAAAATGTTTCCCTCTGAGTTTCGGAGAAAGAAGCGTCGGCTCAGGTTTACCACAGCCTGGCCACACACAAACTGATTAACCTGAGTCACAGTGGCTCAGCACTTCAGAAAGACCCATGTCCCTGTTCAAATCAAACCCTTCTGTTTGGTCAGCTCTGAAACACAAACAGATTTGACCGATAATGCAGCCGATTGCAAATATTCTGCACAATAACTGAACCACACAGCACACAGTGACACATTTCCTCCACGCTGACTTAAGTCCTGCTCAGACTGCTGCCGGCCACGCTGAGGCCCGGCCATGGGAAGACTCCTCCAGCATAAATAAACAGGTGTTTGTTTGTTTGTTACCTTCTCTGCTGCACACAGCGGCCGAGTATACAGGAAGTGCAGCGCTGGCTCACGTTCCCACGAAGCCGTGCAGCCACGTTAGCTGGATCAGCATCCTGCCAGATGTTCGCTGGGATGAAGCGACGCCGACTTCCAGACACTCTGGTCAAAGCCGCCAGAACCAGAACTGCCAGGACCGTCCTCTGAGCTTCATGGGAGAAAGACCGGAGAGTCAGAACTCAGTCTGGAACCCAGAGATGAGACGTGATGCCTGTCAGAGAAAAAAGAAAATTACACTGTTAGAATTTTAATTATCCCTTATTATGCACAAAATGGAGAGTTGAGGAAGAGTCATGAATAAAAGTTTCCATCCACTCATGAAGATCCTGCAGATCATCCAGTGACTCCCGTATCTCTGGATTTTCTACGATGGAATCATAGAAACACATGAATGTTTCTCACAAAAAACAATCACGTATTTGGGTTCTTTTGGAAATATGACATCAAAAAAAAAAAAA
>NW_007578422.1:297991-301537 GCF_000690725.1 Stegastes partitus | reverse complement strand
CCAGATGTTAGTATTTCTGTTTGTATATTTATGACCCCGCAGATTTAGTCTGAAGACCTTTAATGAAGTTATTTCAGAGTATAATAAAGACTCTGTGCTGGAGACAGAGTGATATGGTCCCATCTTCTTTATACGATTAGTTCATGTTCCACGTTAATTTGGTTCATCAGACCAGTGCTTCTCTAACAGAGTGGATCCGTCTGATTTATGAGGATTTACAGCTTTAATCACGTGTAAAGTTGTGACTTGTGACGAGAGCAGTTTAGGAATCAGCTGACTTTGGGTTGGTTTGTCTGACAGAGAATCATTTTCATTTTAAATAATCAGATTATTGAATAGTTGCTTCAGCTGCCGACCCTTTAAATAGATTCTGAGGAGAAAAAAGTTCACCAATAAAGTCCCAGAACCCGATAACGAGGCTTCCTCCTTCACTACATGCAGCACTTTTGTGTAGAAACGTGGACATTAATCGCACGGCTTCTTGTTTTTCTGCCGGTTACAGACAGTAAAGTTAGTTTCTCTAATTTAGAGCTCGGATAAAGGAGGTTTTTGGAGGTTTTGGAGGAGCCCTGTGCTGCTGGTGCTACCTGTTGGAGGAGGTTTGTTGACTTAAGGCTTCCCTCTTTTGTTATTTTTTCCTTCTGGAGACCTGAAATGGTAATAAATGGTTTTCTTTTTCCAAGACATATTTTTTAAATTATTTTTTTTTATACCAGCGTAACGTTTTGTCCTCTACATCCTCGTTGCAACAACAACACTCAATAAAATACAAATAAATAATTAATAATAATGAGGCTGGACCTGCTGCCTCCATCCAAGACATAAAACTTGGTTTCTTCTTTTCATTCACAAACTAACTTAACTAAATCTTTACTGAGGCCGATGGGAGTTCCTTTCAGGTCTCACTACATTTCTTTTCTAAAAATTATTATGATTTTAGCTCTAGTTTTAGTTTGAATATTGGTTATTGCCTAAACTACTCATGTGATCTTTTGTTGGTGTTTATTTATCAGAGCTTCTTGTCTGAGCTGTTTGGAGTAACTACAGAAATAAATGAATAATTTCATAAGGCACTGAGGGAAACTCTTCACTGTTTTGGTGTCTTCCGTTGTAACTTTGCATATCTATTTTATTTTTATTTTATTTTATTTTATTTTTTGGGGAATTTGCAACGATTTTTAAATAGAAAAAAGAAAAAGCTCACAATCACTCAAGCAAACACCGACTATTTGTATTTTGTTCTGTTTTTGTTTGGCGGGAAACACTTTATAACCAACCAGGAAGTAGAGGAGTGTGGGTCTCCATAGCAACAGGGTGTGTTGTCCCTAGCAACCGCAGCAGCGTCCTGGCCGCAGGCTAACGATTAGCACGGAGCTAAAACGGCAGAGAGCGTTAAATCTGTGAAGTCTTCAGTTCCGGCTCGGTAAGTCTAGTAAGGATGGACGCCGACTCGCTGTTCTTCTCTCTGGATGCGGTCGCCGGAAGCGGAAACACGCTGAGTCCGGAGCAGAGAGCCGCCCTGCAGAGCTCGCTGCTCGTCCTCCGGAGGAGCTACAAGTTCCGCAGAGTCCTGTTCTGGGGCAAAGTCCTGGGGCTGAAGCAGGACTACTTCATAGCCCAGGGCCGAGGGGAGGACGAGCTTCGGGACCGGAAGTACCTGTACAGGTNGACGTCAGAGAGCTGAAGCTGGTTTTTCCTTCCATCCGTCCCGTCTCTGGTCGCTCTCGTCTTCGTGTCCCACATGTGTGAGTGATTTCAGATCAAACCGTCTGCTGCTGCTCCACATCAGAGGAGCCGACGGCGGCTTCATGCAGCTTCAGGTGACTCGACTGAACAGAGAAACCGAATATCAGAGAAATGAATCTGCAGAACCTAAACGTCTGATTGCAGAACGGACTCGCCTCGTTAGTGGAGGACCTGCTGAGCGTGTGAAGACTAATTAGAAACTTTAGAGGAAATGATACCTTCATGGTTTGGACAAATAAAAACCGAGAGGAGAAATGAAAACACCCTGTTTTCTTTGTTTTCACTGAAAAAATTATGCAAAAAAAAATAGATTATTATTTTTTCTGGCTGGAAATCACAAAAATAAACGAGAAAAGAGGATAAAATATTGTGTTGATGACATTAATGATGCATTTTTCATTATTTTTACTTTTAAAACTAAAAATATCAGCAAATATCTGTATTAATAATTAAATTTTTACTGATTTAAATACAGTTAAATGGTGTGATTTTATTGTCAAATACGGTAAAAGAACCAATTACGTTTTTAATGCGGATATTATTTAAAGTTTTTGTTGTTTTCACTGTTTTTCTGTGAACTTCTTCGTTTCATCCGAGGCTTGTGGAGTTTAAACGGTGTGAATAATTCAGGAGGCGGAATTTTTAGTAAAAAATAAAAGTTGAAACAGTTCAACATCTTCCGTTAACACGTCAAGCGCAGTGTTTCAGTGTTGTTGGCCGCTTGTTTCCGGGCAGAACCAACCTACAGACGGGCCATAAATCACAGCGTGTCAGCAGGAGGAAGAGTTTGGGCCTTAAACCCACAGCTGGCCGTCAGAGCAGGAAGAACCGGGCTAAAATAAGACCAGAACGCTGAGGATCGGAGCAGCACAAACACACTGCCGAGGATCACCGGCCTGTTGTTCTAGTGAAACTGAACTCGGCTTCACGCTGCTGGTTCTGGAGACGGCTGCTGGACCGGAGCCAGAACAAACCAAACAACCGGTGTCCTCTCAGCGCCGCTCAAACAGGATCTGATCCCAGATCTGATCCCAGACCGGCTCGGCCCGGACGCTGGAGCTTCAAGAACAATCAGGGAAACTAATTAAACTAGTAAACGAGTGAAAGCTGTTGGTGGTGGTTCTACATGGGGACTGGAGCCAGCAGAGGGTCCAGCTGGAGGCTGGAGCTGGACGGTAGCTGGTACCGGACGGTAACCTGTAGCAGACGGTAACCGGAAAACATACTGGGAACCAGTTTAAAGAAATGGAAACATAATGGGAACCAATTTAAACACATGAAATATACTGGGAACCAATTTAAACACATGAAATATACTGGGAACCACTTTAAAGAGGCTGAAACACACTGGGAACCAGTTTAAAGAGACTAAAACATACTGGGAGCCACTTTAAAGAAACTGAAACATACTGGGAACCACTTTAAAGAGACTGAAACATACTGTGAACCAGTTTAAAGAAACTGAAACATACTGGGAACCAGTTTAAAGAGACTGAAACATGCTGGGAACCAGTTTAAAGAGGCTGAAACATACTGGGAACCGCTTTAAAGAGACTGAAACATACTGGGAACCAATTTAAACACATGAAATATACTGGGAACCACTTTAAAGAGACTGAAACATACTGGGAACCAGTTTAAAGAGGCTGAAACATACTGGGAACCAGTTTAAAGAGGCTGAAACATACTGGGAACCAGTTTAAAGAGGCTGAAACATACTGGGAACCACTTTAAAGAAACTGAAACATACTGGGAACCAGTTTAAAGAGACTGAAACATACTGGGAACCACTTTAAAGAG
>NW_007578422.1:283967-293231 GCF_000690725.1 Stegastes partitus | reverse complement strand
CCTCCTGCAGCTTAAACTGCATCGACTGGTTCCTGCTGCCTCCTGCGACCGACTCGACCGTCGCCCAGGTGTCCGGAGCAGCTCGAGGTCAGTTCGTCGGAGATCCGTCGTTCGTGTACGAACGTGTCGAGAGTCCCAGAATGTCAGAGGACGAGGCGGCGCAGGTCAAGGTGGGTCAACGGAGCTCCTGGTCACAGGATCATGAAGTGATCAATTAAAATATAAACCCGTCAATCTGTCAGACAAACAAACACACGACACAAGATGCAGTGATTAGAGATCAGCATGAACATGTGTCTACAACTAAACCTGTTGAAAACACAGACCTCAGGTCAGCAGCCAGAGTTTAACCACACAGAATGAAAGCATCTGTTTCATCAGGAAGGTCCATTTAGCTGAAACAACAGCAGCAAATATCTATAAAATAATGACTTCTTTTATTGTCCAGTGAATTTACATCTATAGTAAAACTGTAGGTCAACATTTAATTCATACTTTTTCCTGTAATTTTACGAGTTATTAGCTGTTATTTAAGGAAGATCTGTAAAACTACAGTTAAAGAAATGATTTAATATTTTTAATCCCTTCACTGTTCTTTCACATCACGGTAAATATCTGTAAGTTAATGATAATTCTGCTGATTTAAATACAGTTAACATACAGTCAGAGCTTATAAAGACCAAATGACCGTTTATGGAAACACGGATTTTAAATGAAATGAAAAATACTTTATTCATCCCAGAAGGGAAATTCAATAATGTGAATGTAAATGTAAATGTGAACTTTTTTTTTTTTTTTTTTTTTACAATTAATTAGTCAATTAAAACATTTTTTTTTCTTTTTGTGAATGCAGTTCTTAACATTATAGATTTTTACACATTTAATATCAAATATTCTGAGGTGTGATTATATTTTCTGACTTTCTGTTTGTTATTGAAAGTTTCTATTCATAGAAAGACGTTTGAGATTCACGTCTTCATGCAGCTTGTGAGGAATTTAGCATGTTTCAAAAAAATGTTTTTGCAAATCAGAAGAGAATTTACTTCTATTCTTTACTCCTGAGGTCAGCTTCACATACAAACTACTTCATGCCTATTTTCTTGTTGCCTCTAGAGGCCTGAACATCTGTTTATGTGGCCTCCATTTAACGCACAGCGTCCTGACTGGGTCACTTTAATCATTTTCAACAGAAGTGTGTATTTTTCAGCAGGTTGAAACTTACTGAGATCAGCAGCAGACCAAACTTTCAGAAAAATAAATAGTCAGCGTTAGTTTCATTAAACTCAGGATCACAGCATCAGTCTCTGTCCAGCAGGTTCAAGGTTGGACAGTTTTCCTGCAGACTGCCGTCAGCGAATCACCAAAACTACGAATGAAACAAACCAAACTTTCCAACAGAAAACCCTCTGAACTCGCAGCAAACCTCAAACAATCGCCACAAACTCAGCAGGTCAAACTCAGCCGATAATCCATCCGGTCCACTGGTTGTATAATTCAACCACAAGAGAGAAAACAAACACAGAACAAACAGGTGGAATCAGGCAGCAAACAGCACTTTTGTTGCACAATGAATGTAATCAGAGCTTCCTCATAAAGACGTGTTGTCCTACCTGCAGCCGCCACTCCTGGACCGTTAGAAACCCGCATGAAAGAAACCAGCTGCTGGCAGAACCCGGTTCTGTTGCATAACGTTTAGTCTGCAACAAAAAGTCTAATTCCATATTTACATAAAAACACAATACCTCAGGGTGTGTGTTTACCCCGACATCACCTGAACAATAACGCAATCTTAATTAAAACACATTCTGAGGAAGTGAAGCAGTGAAACTGACACACCTGAGCGTCTATCTCCTCTGACCAGGTGAGCTGCTCACCTGGACTTAATGAACCGTTCCTGGGTCCTAGTGTCCCCCCGTCACATGTTAAAGGATTTATTCATTGATGCTCCTTCTTATGTGACGTGCGAACGCATCTCTGCAGGTTCAGCTTCTGATGTCATCTGTGATGTCGTTTTGTAGACGTAGAACCGCTTTAAAACAAAATCCTGCTAAAAAAAACACAAAAACACAACAACTGTAAAAACAGTGAAAATAACAGCAAATGTGTGTAAAATAATGTGACTCTGTAGGACATTTTAATCCAACAAAACTCTGAGTCTACAGTCACACGTTGTAAAATAACAAATTAACATTTGTTGTAAAAAACATACAGATGTCATCATGTGGTCATAGTTTAAGTTTTGGTTTTTTTTTGTTTGTTGCAGCGTTTTTCAACAATGAATACTTTTTTTTCTCTTTCAATAATGTCTGCATCTAAATCTTTTTTTTTAACATATATGTTTATTTGTTCTACAGCATTTGCCTGTTTAACTAGACCAGTTTTACTGTATTGAAATCAGCAGAATTATCTTTATTTTACAGATATTTACAATTATACGAAAATTATGTATAGTAGGAACTGAAAAATGCTAAAAATAAATAATTTTAAAAATTAAAAAAAATGTAAAAATCAGTGATTTCACTATTTATTATCTATAAATGAACAAAACAGGGAAAAATCTGTAAAATTATTCATTATTTATGAAACAACCCAAATTATTGACTATCTTTCAGGTCTTTTCTTTCATTTAACGGTAAATGTCTTTAAAATAGTAATAATCATTTTCCTGCTTCTGGTTTCAGAACAAAGTGAACGAGGAGACGAGGCTTTCGGTGACGGTTCACCAGATCGACCAGGACGTCTCTGTGGTTCCTCGAGGAGCCTTCATCAGGAACCATCACGGCCTCGTCCACGTCAACCGCAGCTTCGCCGGTAAAGGAAGCACCGACATGGACTCTAAACTCAACAGCAGCAGCAGCCTGGTAGAATAAAACTGGCTCATGAAGAAAATATCAGCTCCTGATAACAAACCATGTTCTCTCTGTTTGACTCTCTGCCTCCAGACTTCTGACTTTTATCGGCTGCTTCCTGGTTTGTGGTGGAACAAAAACAAAGACGCTTATCGTTCTTACACGCTCTGATTGTTTGAACACAGCAGCACCGTGATGTCGTGTCTTTAACAGACGGGACATGATGTGGGTCCATTCTGGTCTTAATTAATTCATTAATAATAACAAACTTAACAATAACCGGAATTAGAACAAACGCTGCTGTTCTCCATTCACAGGAAGAGGTTGTGCAGGAGTGCTTTTATTCTGAAAGACTTCCATTTGTTTACATACATATTTCTCTATTTTATATTAAAATTTTAGATATGCAAGACATTTTCTGCACATTATTTATTCTCTATTCTGCATATTTTGCACAGATTATAATACTTCATCCTGGAAATGTTTATTATAAGAATAATTTCCTGCAAATGATCTATCTATGTATCTAAAAAACGTATTTTTTGTGATTCACGGTGGACCGAACCACTTGGAACCTGCCAGAAAAGTTGTATTTGTTTAAATTCTTTGGCTGCATCTCATCTGATCTCTTTACTTCGTGTCCACGTGAGCAGCTCAGTTAGAATCTGTCATCTCTGTTCAGCTGGAGACGTGTTATTCATGCAGCAGCAGACACTGACTGTGCATGTTTCTGTGTACTTCCTGTGTGCATCTTGCCAGTGTTCTGCCGTATGACTGCGTCCTCACTTCCTCCAGGTCTCTCTGAATCAGAGGCGAAAAAGCTCGACAGCTTCCTGCACCTGAGCGAGGCCAAGAACCCGAAGAACCCAAAGCCGAGAAGCGTCCTGCAGAACGGAGAGCTGAACCCGGCGATGGACTTCCTGGACGTGCTGAGCGACGACGTTCCTAAAGGTGAAGCTGCTCATCAGTTTCCTCACAAAGAGCCGCTTGTTGTTCTGTGGCGATGGCGGAGCACCGAGACGCTGCAGAGGTGTTTAGTTTAGCCGACAGGAGGCTGAGAGGAGCTCAGTCCAAGTGGAAATAGATCAGATTATTTATTTAAAAAGAAGCAAACGTGCACATTTATGTCTACATTACTCTGATACCGAAATCATCCTGATTAATTAGTTTACTGAGGAAGCAACTGACACACCAGATGCATGAACGCTCTTGTTCAGAGTCCACATAAACGTATCTGTGCAGGTCCGACAATAAAAAAATCTGTTAAAAAAAATGTTTAAAAAATCTCCTAAAATCAAACAACAAGGGCATCAGAAAAATATGTTTAAAAATAAAAGGTGGAATACTGTATTGCAAAATAAATAAATGCAAATATCTTTAAAATAACTATATTTTTGCTGATTTAAATGCTTTTTTAATGATAAATATATATTATATAGTATTTATAACAGAAGAAACTAATAACTGACAGATCTATTAACCAAATAATCTGTTAAATTAAAAAATGCTAATTAAAACGCAGAGTTTGTGATTTGAAAAATGCATATTTACTGTAAAAAAAAATTAAAACGTTTGAAAATCTGCCAACAAGTGTCAGAGAAACACAGTGAAAAGGTGGAATAGTTGAAAAACTAAAAAAAAAACAAAATCAAAAAACTGTAATTATCCTTTAAATAATATTTTTGCTCATTTAAATTATTTTTTAAAAATATTTATATATAGCATTCATTATTACTTCTAACAGAAGAAATGAATTACTGGCAGATCCATGCTTTGTAATTTATTATTTAATCTGTAATAACGTGTCTTTTAATTCAGATCAAACATGTCAGGGTGCAGATTTATGATTTGGAAAAATGCATATTTACTGTAAAAGAAAAGAAAAACATTAAAAACTTAAAAAATCTGCCAACAAGTGTCAGAAAAACACAATGAAAAGGTGCAATAGTCTCAAAACTGTCAAAAATAACAGCAATTATGCTTAAAACAAAGATATTTTGACTGATTTAGGTGCAGTTTTTAGTTTAACTCCGTGTCCTTAATGATCCTTTAGAGGTTTGTTGAAGCTGCACTGCGACTGAGTTTAGTGCAGAATCATTGTGACTGGACCCTTCATCTGACTGGAAACAACCTGAGTTATTGTACCAGTAAAGCGGGCGGTGAATCAAACTGATAAACTCCACTGATGTGAAGTTTCTGGGAATATGCTGGAGCAATCAGCGGCCGCCTCGACTCGTTACGTAACCGCTGTGTGTCTGTGATGGTGGATCTGAGGCTCACCGCTGAGCGCTCGTCTTCCTGCCGTCGCCGCCCGGAGAGGGAGGACGATGAAAGGCAGCACGGGAAGCTGAGCGAGGGCCGCCGCCTTTGAAACTCAGCTTCACTGATTCATGCGACTCCCAGTGAAAGAATTAGGCAATAATCTCAGCAGTTTGGTTCAGCGGAGCTAATTTACGAGCTTCTGCTGCCAGAGAAGATTTCTCTACATTCCTCCACGTCTGCAGCGTTTCACTGCAGCCGGACCAACAACCTGCAGACGACTCCTGGATTCTGCACAGAGGAGGAATATTCATCGGTCAGATCTGCCACTGTGTGCTAACGCCGGGTGTAAACACTGATGACGGGGTTCCTGTGGACACTCAGGAAAACGTGCAGCGTGAGACTCTAATAACTGAATCAGAACAACAGAAGGTGTTGTGGTCGATGGTTAGAACCTACCAGGAGGAAGGAGGACCGGTGGAGCAGAAGGCTGGTCCATGTCGGTCTGAAGAGACTCTGCAACACAAACTGCTGGAAACCTTCATGCTGCTGCGATAGAAAAGGAGTCAGAACACAGTGACCACCATGGAAAACGACATAAAATGAACACAAACAGGCACAAAACCATCACAAATAGACACTAAAGCGATGCACAATGACCACGAAAGACCACAAACAGGCAAAAAAACCACAACAAACACATGTAAGATGTAAAACAAATGACATACAATGACACCAGTGACCAGAAAATGACACAAAATGACCACAAACAGGCAAAGAGTGACCCCACAGAGACACAAAACCATCACAAATAGACACAAAATGACCACAAATGACCACAAACAGACACAAAACAATCACAAATAGACACTGAAGCGATGCAAAATGACCACGAACAGGCAAAAAGCCACAACAAAGACATGTAAGTGTAAAACAAACAACATAAAATGACACCACTGACCAGAAAGTGACACAAAATAACACCAAAGAGACACAAAAACACGACAAGACGTTAAACGACACAATAAGGCCGCAAAGAAAACCAATAAGACAAACAAAATAACGCCAAAGACACACAAAAACGACCCAAAATGACCACAAATAGACAAAATGACACCAATGACAAGAAAAAAACAACCACAGAGACACAAAATCACCACAAACAGGCACAGAGTGACCACAAAGACAAAGCAAACAATTAAGAGACACAGAATTACCCCAAAATCACCACAAAGAGGACTAGAGTGACCCCACAGAGACACAAAACCATCACAAGTAGACACTAAAGCGATGCACAATGACCACAGAGACACAAAATTACCCACAACTACCACAAACAGGAAGAGAATGACCACAAAGAGACGTCAAACAACCACAAAGAATCACACAATGACACCAAAGTGACACAAAATCACCAAAAATGACCACAAATACCCACAAAGAGACAGAAAACCATCAGAAAACGACTCAAACTCAGAGCAGCAGCAGCACAACGGGCTGCATCATCGTTATTACTGAACCTTTTATTACGTGTTGCTGCTGTCGAGGTTAATCGGTGTGTTTCTGGAGCTCTGCCCCGGAAGTCGCTCGTTACGCAAAGAGCTGTGAGCGTGAACAAGCGATGCCTGGTCACGTCCGAGTCTCTGGCCGGACTCCAGGAAACCAGACGATGAAGACCTCGACGGTAAAGTCTGAGTACGTGAGAGCAGCGGAGAGTGTTTAGCGCCCGCAACCAAACACGCAACAGATGTGCGATTTCAGAGAAGAGCTTCCACATGTGTAAATGTTTGTGTGTGTTCTCGGCGGCGGCATCGTCGTCGTGGCCGAAGCAGACAGAGAGCAGCTGCTGCCGTGCCGCCGCTCATCGCACGAAACGGATCAAGAGCTCGCGTTTGTAACGGCGCTCTGGGGAGGGACGGATCCAGAAGACAGGTGCTTCCCCCGGAGGCCCGACCAAACGAGCCGCTAACCGTCTCCAGCTCCTGATTTACGTCCAGGTCCTGCAACACGCATCACATGTTGCTCTACATACAACATGTTACACACCAAAGGCCTCCGGGCCTTCAGCTGCATCCGAGACACGCTGCAAACTGAGCCGGTGATGAACAAACTGTCCGGCCGTCGGAGAGGCCTCCCTTCACTGTAACCAAATGTTTTCTAGCAGCTAATCCAGTCGGGTTCTCCATTCCCAGGATCGTCACGGTCACACCCAGACATGTTGAGAAATGGGCTTCCAGCACAAAGGCATGATTTATTGGTGTATCTCTTGGCTGCTTCCAGCATGTGAACGGTGTGAGGTTTCCAAACATGACTGCAGCCTCTGTTTCAGCTCAGATGGACACCGATTACACCCATGAAGACAGCTGACCAAATGAAAACAGCATTTCACATCAGCTCAAGTCTGACTTGATTCACTCAGTTCTAAAAAGCAGATTTAACATAGTTCAGGCTCAGGAAGCTAACCTGGTTCAGGCCAGCCTAACTGTAAACTGTCAGGTTAATCGTCATGCTAACTGTTTAAATTAGCTGTCAGGCTAACTGTCAAATTAACCATCACGCTAACTGTCAGGCTAATGTGCCAGGCTAACTGTCAGGCTAACTATTCGGTTAACACTCGTGTCAGATTCAGTGTCATGTTAGCTGCTAGGTTAACTTTAGGCTAACAGTAAGGTTAACTACCAAGCTAAAAGTCAGGCTAGCTATCAGGTTAACACTCAAGTGTCAGATTCAGTGTCATGTTAACTACCAAGCTAAAAGTCAGGCTAGCTATCAGGTTAACACTCAAGTGTCAGATTCAGTGTCATGTTAACTACCAAGCTAACAGTCAGGCTAACTATCAGGTTAACACTCATGTGTCAGATTCCGTGTCATGCTAACTGCCAGGTTAACTTTACGCTAACTGTAAAGTTACCTACCAAGCTAATAGTCTAGCTAAGTATCAGGTTAACACTCAAGTGTCAGATTCAGTGTCATGTTAACTACCAAGCTAACAGTCAGGCTAACTATCAGGTTAACACTCATGTGTCAGATTCCGTGTCATGCTAACTGCCAGGTTAACTTTACGCTAACTGTAAAGTTACCTACCAAGCTAATAGTCTAGCTAAGTATCAGGTTAACACTCAGGTGTCAGGTTCAGTGTCATGTTAACTTTCATGCTAACTGTCTGGCTAAGTGTCAGGTTAACAATCAGGTGTCAGGTTCAGTGTCATGCTAACTTCCGGGCTAGCTGTCTGTCTGCTAACATTTATTTTTGTGTGGTATTTAAACAACCTGCAGGTTTTCTCTTCTCATCGACTGTTTGAATGTTTTGTGTCAAAGATTTAATCAGTTTGAAGCAACATCGTGTTTTCAGGAGCTCAAGTTTTTCACTGTTCATCAAAAGCAAACAACATTTATTAATCACTCGTTGTTGCTTCAATATGTTAGCATTCCTGTTAATCAGATATTTGGTATTAGCTGCCTGCATGTTGGTCATATCTCAGCATATCTGGGCTTCGTCTGTCCAACATGTTCTACAATAATCGAGCTGTTTGTTCTGTAAAGTCCTAAAATGGTGAAAAATGTTGACGTCGGATTCATTGTTAAGGAGGAGAGAAACCAGATATTTGATTTTTACTGGATTTATTAGCTGAAGACTTGTGGATTAATCATTGCGGCTCTACTTATCACTGTTTATGCATTAATCATTCATCAAGTCAGCCCAACTTAACCCCTGATCCATCATCGGGAGGATACAGTCAGTCGGTGCCAGTACTTTAGTGAAATCCTCAAATTTCCAAATAATTTCTCCAGCGTAGCTCCCGTCTGAACCCAACCTCCCCATGACTCACCGCTGATTCCCCCCAGTGTCCACACTTTACATACTACAGATAGCAGTAGGCTGGAGTTTCCTCTCAGTCTCAGTCAGTCGTAGAGAATCAGAGCTTCATGTTTTGTTACAGGATGTGGTGCAAGAACGAGTAATTCAAAAATCATGATGGAAAAATGAACAATTATGCTACTAACAGCAGAATCCTATGATAAAGGGTTTAAAATGTGACAGAAAAGTCACGGTTATTAAATAAAAGGTAAAAAATAAAGATAAATGGTTAGAATTCTGAAATTAAAAGTCAAACTTGTGAAGTAATAAGTCAAAAATATAAGAAAAAAAATCTGA
>NW_007578422.1:257883-283737 GCF_000690725.1 Stegastes partitus | reverse complement strand
TGGCTCTGACAAACGGTGCAATTTTTATTTAACCCTAACCCTTAAATATGAAACTAATTTTGGTTTGCATGGTTTCATTTGGTATTTTGACATCCTCAGTTTCTACAATATAAAAAATAATTGAAGAGCTTTTCAATTTTTTAAGAAATACAAAAAAATTGCATGTTTTTTTCCCCCCTTTTATATAATTATTCATTTAAAGTGTTTCATACTGCTGAAAAACATTTAAATTCTTTCTACTTGTAGTTATGGTTGGACTGGTTTTTGTTGTTTTTAGTTTTCCTTTATGGAATCTGGTCGGAGGAAACTGTTGATTTTTGACTAATTTCTGATTCTGAGCCCAGATTTGGTTCAAGTTTGCAGACAAAACGGATCATTAGTTGGAGGAAAGTTGAAAATGTGACTATTTTCGTTCAGTTTTTACCGTTTCCAGGTGATAAATTCAAACATTTTGCAGGTTTCGGCGCTCAGAGGGTTAATAGGTGTCGTTCTCATTGAGCAGGATGTTGGATTTAACATACAAACTGTTTACGGCTGTTTGTGTTCAGGCTCGTGGAGTCTTCAGTTTGAAAGCGCCGGCAGAGTGTGCATCCTGCGCAGCCTGCTGTGGCTCGGACTCACCTTCTACCACCTGCCCGGGACGCCTCAGCACGGGTACGTGTACATCGGAGACGGGACCAAGCACCTGGACCTCCCCTTCATGCTGTGAACATCGGCCTTCCAGCTTCTTCATGATTCTGTTCAAATAGAACCAACAAGGCCCTAAAACAAATAAAGCTTTCTTTTTGTTCTCGTCCACAAAAGGCTCTTCCTGCACAGTAAACACATGCCGAGAGGCCGAGTAAACACACAGGATTTTATTTGCACATCTGCGTTGCCTTGAGTTTACACAGCAGACCAAACCACCTCCTCAGAACCTGTCACACTGACCCAGGCGCTGCTCACGTTCGCTTCATTTCAAGGGCTCCCCGAGGCCCGGCGCTCAGGATGGATGGTCCCGGGTGGAGCCGAGCGTGAGTCAGCTTCATAAACAACAGAATAAATACAGATGGATGAAGCTTTCTGGGCCGTTACTCCCACGACACCGGGACAGAAGTCAAGGTAAACCTCCGACCCGGCTGAGTCCAGTCCGTCAGTGTTGCATGTACAGCGGCTTCACGCTGTAGCGCACGTTGTCCTTCAGGAACGGGTGACCGACGGGCATTCGCTTCTTGCACCACTTCAGCCCCTTTTTGTAGATGGGTTTCACCGAGTCGATGGAGTAGCGGGTCAGGTATCTGCGCGGCAAACAGACGGCGTGAAGGAATGATTCACATTTTAACAGAACAGCGGTGAGACACGTATCTAAAGCAACCAGCGTCACCTGTTCAGCTGCTGCTTCGGCCTCTTTGGGACGTGACCTTCTGGGAGTTTGGGTTTGTGATCCGGCAGCAAACCTTCGAAATAAAGAAACGATTAATCCCACATATTAGGATTCACACGATCAGCAGTTACACGTCCGACAGCGTTTATCGTCTTTATCGCAGACAGAAATGCAGCTTTAATGGTTTGTTCTGCGATAAATAAAGACACAGTTTAGAGGAAACCGAACAACAAGATGACGATCCCACAGTGTCGTCTTGGCTATAGTGTCATGACATTTATATCTTTATAGGTCTCCTCTACTTTACTGTTTTTGGATTTTCCTAAAAGCTCACCGGACTGCTGGATTTAAATCTTTAAATTGAAACATTAAATCTGAGTTTGGAGGCACAGAATGAAAAAAAACGCCAGCATGAATGTGTTTTAAAGGTAGAAACAGAAGCCGGGAGTGTCGTGTATTTGATCATTAATCAAATTACTTCACAAATAATGACGTGATAACAGCAGTACGCCCATGTTCTGGTCGATCAATACTCATCGATCTCTGGGGTTATTTTTCATCAGTAGAAACGTTCTACATCAGCAGCGCTTCAGGATTAATCCAGAATTTACTCGTGAACGTGTTTTCACAACGTTTTGAACGGGTCCGACGCAAAGTCTGACTTATTTAGTTCAATGCCTACTGGGTCAAAACTAACCGATACCAAGTCAAACTGATCAAAGAGACAAATAAATGACAGAGAGACAGAAATAAGTACTAAAGGGTGTGAAATGAACAGAAACAGAAGCTGATTTGATGCAAACAAATATGAAAATCAGCTCTCAGACACACAAAAGGACGACGGGATGCAAAATGGCTGCAAAGAGCCGCAAAACAACAACAGAGATTCAAAAAGACACAAAATAACCAGAAAGAGATTAAAACTGACGAAAAGCTGCACCGTGAACACAAGCAGATGCAGAACCAGAGCTAACAAAGCGGAAACAACCACAATGACGCACAAAATTATTCACAACAAATACGAAAAAGCCACAAAATGACAAATAAAAGATTACAAAAGAGACACAAAGTGACCAGAGAGCTGCAGAACCAAACGCAAAGAGACGCAAAGTGAACACGAGCAGATGCAGAACGACACACGACGGCAGCAAAGAGACACAAAATGACGGAAAAAAAAATCACAAAATAAGACGAGAAATTGCCAAATAAAGACACAAAATGAAATTTAAAAAACACATACCACTTTTCTCTACCAAACATCTAATAAAGCGATTACGCTGCTAAACCTGCTCACGCCGATCCGGACGCTGCGTTGTTACAGATACCTCGACGAGCGAACGAGCCCAGCTGGGAACAGAACGTACGGAGCTAAGAGGCTCCAGCTGAGCTATAAAGCCAGGTGAGCGCTGACCTGCTCTGTGAGCCATCTGCACACAGATGGAAATCTTGCGATGCTCCTCTAGACAGAGGCCGGTGATCCTCCGGGGCAGCATTCCTCCATCAGCCCTGATGAACTGGCTGAGCAGCAGGACGTCCTGGTGGGAGACGGAAACACAACCAGACTGAAGCTCAGATGTCTTGCATAACGCCGCTGATTGAGCGAGGCCTTGAGAACCTATTTACCGTGTAGTTGTACTTGTGCTGCAGGTTCCACCTGTAGATGGGACACTTGGCTTCGGGGTTTGGAGGCTGAGGCGCCGCTGGGACGTCCAGGATACGACCTTCAATCTGACCGGAGATTAAAAACCGTTAGCGTAAGGAGGACGTTATGTACCGCAGCTGCCTCAGAATCGTCTGCTCACGATAATAAATCACAACACTGGACGGATATCAAGACACAGAAAGTTCCATGTCGGGGTTTTTCATGCTCAGAAGGGAACTTTGCACAAAATCAGCTCTTGTGCACAAAAAACAACAAATCTGTGTTTCCTCAAATGAATAGAAATAAGTGCATTTTTTTGTTTTTTCCCACTATTTAGTAAGCTAAAAGGTTTATTATGTTTGAGTGAATGAAACATCAGTGAACAGGTACAGTTACGCTGGAATCCATTGTGCATTTTACTCGAGTCAGCAGCAATTTTTAGAAAAAGAATTCAAATACACACTAAAAAAATAAAATACACTATTTTTTTAAAAACCCACTTTATGTAAAATTTAAAAAAGTGCTAAAACTCGATACCCAGAGGGATGAACTGCACATATTTCGTGGCTATGATATGCTGGTTTGTAATCTAAATACTATTTTTATTCTCAACTCTGAGCATTTAAGAGCAGCTGATTTATTTTGACCTCTCTGGGAAGCAGGAAAACCCCCGATATCTGTTTACCCGACAAGCAACTCAAATAAACACGCCGAAAATAATAATCATAATAAAAAAAAAAAAGGTTGGAGCCCAAGTTTTACTTACGGTTGTGGTTTTACCGTCCTGCTTCTCCACCACTGTGAAACAGACAGAAGACACCGTTAAGTTTTTAACTTTGTTTATTCACATCTCATCCTGTAGAAAAGAGAAAATACGACCAAAACAAAAAGATGTTTAAAGGCAGGAGGAGGAAGATTTAATTAAGTCTTGTAGAACACTGTTCATGCTACTTTATTCCAGGTTACTTAACATTTTGACCCCGTCTTATA
Organism: Stegastes partitus; assembly: GCF_000690725.1. NCBI lineage: Eukaryota > Metazoa > Chordata > Actinopteri > Pomacentridae > Stegastes > Stegastes partitus. The sequence continues at coordinate 279,742 of NW_007578422.1, read as the reverse complement.
ATAAAAAGTCTATTTTCTGTGTGTTGTAAATAACAGCACCAGCGAGCTAAAGGCTTCTACCTCCTCTTATTGGATCTGATGCTTGTTTTTCTGTTGATGGTTTTTACCATTGCTCCTGTTAATCAGGCCTGGTTTGTACTTTTTTCCTTTTCTATGATCTCTGCTGTTGTGAAGCGCTCTGTAAACTAGCTTCTGCTTTACAAACAAAGACATTACTATTTATTAGGAATCTGTTGTTGCGGCCGATCGAGCTGCTCGGACGCGTCGCCGCACTCGGCTCAGCACATAGTTCAGATTTTATTTGTGTTCCTATTCGCCAGTTAATTAAACAGATTAGATCTGCGGTAAGTGCAGCAATAACTTTGCACACTGTGGTTTGACGGAGCTGCTGTGCAGATTCTTACTGGATGTGCTCATCAGACTGTGTTTCATGTGTCACGCTGACTTTTATCAAGCTGGAAGGCATCAGTCGCTGCAGCCCAGCGCCGGCAGAGCTGACTGTGTGCAGTCACTATGACTTCACATTATTTTAAGGAGTGGAAAGTAACTAAGTACATGTACTCAAGCACTGTACTTGTACTTTTGTTAAGGGTTTTCTGCTACTTCCTCCTCCCCCTTGACGACATTTCAGAGGAAAATAATGCACTTTTTTACACCAGTACATTTATTTGACATGTTTAGTCACTTAATAACACAAACGAAGATTAAGGCAAAACGATTTGACCCTTGAAAGTAGAATTCACAAGATTCCCGGCAGATGTAAAGTCATTAAACTGCTTTTACCAGCTGCCACACAAACACATCAGTTCATCAATAATTATAAACCAATAATACGCATCAATATGAAACATGTCATCCTGTGTAATAAGTGCTATACATCTATTTTAATGCAAATATTTTAGTATAAAGAGTAAAATCACAGAAAGTGGAGTTAAAACATCAGGATACACATGTTTTTTGCTCTTTAGCAGAAAAAGAAAACTCGATTAGTTCTCAAAAGTCTGCAGCAGAACATCATTTATTCTGAAGGATTCTTGGATACGCTGAAGGTTTTTTTTAACACGTGCAAACTGAAATGAGTCAATGACAGGAGATAAACATTAAAAAGGAAGATCATGTGGAAATGTTCCAGCTACAGAAAGGATGAAGACATTTACTGTGTCTGCACCATGAAAGGCAAAACTACTGTGAACCACTGAAATCACAAAGCTCTGCGTGAAGTTCATCTGTTTCTGCTACTTTTAGCAGCGCTTCATGACATGAGAGAGAAATCACTTTTCTGGACAAGACACCAACCAACACAGTCACCAAAGAGGGTTTTAAAAACATGATCCAGTACGTTGACAGTTGGTTTGTAAAATACTTTCCATCGCAGAGCTGCGTGAAAAACACTGTTCACAAGTTGTGCAGCTACTTTGTGTGGTTCAGCCCAACATAAAACCTTCCCATAAGTCTGATCGTCCACTTTATCAATGAGGACTAACAACTGGAAAAGCTGCTGTTTGCATTTGTCCTGATGATCATAAAACGAGAACGTGGCAGCGGGACGAGAGACAAACAGCAGACAATGTAATGAACTGCAAACCTGCAGTTAAACGCAAACAGAGATGGACCGACTGTTGAAATTCAAGGCATCCTGTAGTGCACATACATAATTTACATTTAAGAAAAATGAGGTGCAAATCATCCTGGTAGAACAACCAAACGATGCTAGTAGAATAAAAAAGTTTTACAAGGTATAAAAACAGTATAAGAATAAAAATAATAAAGCATACAGAAGAAATGCGCCTAGTTGACCTAGGATCACTGCATAGTTGAATATATACATAAAACAATATATTTTTGAATATAAACGTGAATAACCCAAGTATGTAAACGCAAAAAAGGAATTTTACTCCTGTGTTCTCTGCTCACAAAATAAATAGTGTTATTTCTATTATCTAGTGCTTTTATTGTACACGGTGGTTTCTTTTTTTATACTACATTTACTAAATGTTTGCTTTTGCTGCTTTAACACCACACATTTCCCCACTGCAGTCTAAATAAAGATTATTTTATCTTTATATATACATAATATTTAAATAGAAGCAACAGGTTACAGATAAACTAGTGTTGAACTGCCATGTACACCTACACGTGTGTGAACGAGCGTTTTTAAGATGAACCACAGTTTAGTGCGAAATCAAATGTCATCAAAGTTTAGGACAAAATACAGCCATTAGCAATAAATAAGTTCATCATATCACAGGGCAATAGAACAGAAAACAGCGTTATTATGATGAAGTATGAACAGAAAAAATAAATATCAGAACACCAGCTAACAGTATTTCTCTACTAAAAAGTAAAAAACAAAATTTAGCTTTCGTTTAGCTCCGATGTTAGCATTTTACCTGCACACTCACTTCTGATCCACAGATGTGTTAAAATCCTATTTTTCTAAAAATAAAAATGTTTCCTCTAATGGGGTTTTGTCCCTCGAGTCTTTAGTGGAAGATTAAAGGACATAAATTAAGTAAACTTTGAGATATTTAAAGCACACCAGAAGCACCCAGCGTCCCCACGTTAGCATGCTAGCTAACACACCGACGGGCTAAAAGGGTCATTTTCATGAATATTTCTCACCTTGACGGATCCCTCTGCTCGGGACGGTCACAGCGGATACCAGAGGAACATTTACCCGCTGCAGAATTCCCACATTGGAGCCCGAAACCCCGAGTTTTAAACCCGCAAACGAGCTCCAGACGGAGCGCAACACACTGCGCGCCGCCATGTTTGACAGGTCTGACCTTCCCCTCTTCCGGTCTCCTAATCTCGCGATATTTTAAAACAGCGACGCTCTCGGTGAAAACCAGCCGCTGCAGCCAGGAGGGGAAATCAGTGGAAAGTAGGTTAAACACAAATCAATGACAAATGTCTGTGTTTTAGCAATTTGTCATATGTGAGTTTATAAAACAACAATTGTTCGGCCAAAAGGAAATTCCTTTTCAAGTCCAAACAAATTAATTCAGAGATTTATGAAGCTTCTTGTGAAACGCGGCCTCAGAGGACGACTCATTATTATTGTTACCCACAAAACACACAGCAGCAGAGCATCACGCTGAATTAAACACAAGAGGAAAAAGAAATGGGAATGAAGAGTATGCAACCTCTAAAAACCCTTTTTCAGACATCAGATCTGTGACGCTGCTGTTGTTTTAGTGTTCAGTTTCCATCACAGCGTCACATTTCAAACACATAACAGTCAGAAACACAAGACTGGATGATGCACAACAAGTCATTTATGAGGAGAGCTTTTGTGTTTTTGCAGTTTCGTCTCTTTGCTCCTCACTATTTACTTCTTCTTTAACTTTTAAGGAGAGTTTTTTTTTCATATTGTGTGTCATTGCAGAGCCTAACAGGCATTTATCAAGATTCAAGAGTTTTGATTTGTCTCATGCTCGTACAGGACGTGCAGTGAAATGCAAAGTGACTGCTCTCCAGGCTGTGCAACAACAATAAGACATCATAAAAAGAAAAAAAAAACAATAGAAAATTAGAAAAAAGTCATAAATGATAGCGTTAGAGCTCTTAATGCTAATAAAACTTTCTTTTATCATAATAACGCACCAACAACCACAAGACTGAGCTAACAGCAGCTTATTAAAGAGCTTGTACCTTAACAGTAAACTCGCCTTGTCATTATCTTATTCCTTTTTTACACTATTTGACAATTTGATTTATTTATTTATGCTGCAGTTCTGCATCGCTCTCTAATATGGATCCTGCTGCAGGTATTTAATAAACTCAGATCAAATAATCCTAAACAGCTGGACGCAACAAACTGAACTGTGACTGCGCGTGACAGCTCACCTGTCGGAGGTGAGCTAAAGTCCACGTCCTGATCCATCCAGCCTCCATGTCAGAGATCGCTGATAGCTATAACTAGCTATCTGTAGATGTGTGCAGCTCTCTGTCACATGGATCCTGTTGTAGGTCTTTAATAAACTCAGATGAAACAATCCTAAACAACTGGACGCAACATCAAAATCTTGATTCCTTATTGGCGAGTCTCCTCTGACAGTCTTCTTTGCTGTAAAGTTGGATTTGACAGACATGTTAACTTTAGTAATTGATGTGAAATTGTCAAGAAAAAGGTGTTTTGTGGTTTTCAAACTGGATCTTTTGCTCTGTGTGATGTTTATGGACTGTCATCGTTGCTGAAATGTGGAAAATTGTTTCCTTAAATCAATGCAAACGACTCCAAGTACGTTTCTGAGCATAACTATCTGCTAATGTGTGGATTCAGATTTGTTATAAGTAAAATGTTGATCTGGTAAGATCGCCAACTTCAGTGGAAAAGTGAGCATTCAGACATGAAGCCGACGTGTTCAGATGCCATCAGATTACCAGAAAAGAGTCTGAAAGGAGCTTCAGGTTACACAAGAACACACAAAACCCCCCAGTGTCAAATGTCTGTTTATGAATGTGTTCTGATAACTTATCGCTTCTAACTTCATAAAGCAAAATGGCCAAAAGAGAATTCCATACAAGTGAATTAACAGATTTGTTTACTTTGATCAGACAAGACGTGAGCCAAGATCTGAATCTAATTAATGAAGTTAAAACACACTGCAGCAGATTATCAAACTAAATTAAACACGAGAGGAAAAAAAAGCAGAAAAACCGTCCGACACGAGGGAGGAAAGTGACAGCGAGATGCAGATCACAGAGCGTTTCCAAAACCCTGAGAGAGATTCAGAATAAAAACACAATAACATGCTGGTTAAACTATAATAAACTGCGGCGTGCATCTTTGGATCTTCGGGATACTTTCATGTTGCTTTTGTTTAGATCCTCGGAGATAAACTCGAGCCTCCATCGTACCATCAGATGCACACGAGAGGCCTCGCTGCAGGAACCGGGGGAACATACAGGCCGAGTCCTGGTGCTCAGATAAAGAGGGAGATGGAGCGTTTGATGTCTGATAGCGTTATCACCAGAACACTGCGCCTTTGTCCGGCTGTGGCGTTTTTGTTTGCTGTTTCTCGGGGTTTATCTCAGAGTTTTATCCGTTTGCATGAAAGAAAGCTTGAAGAAATCCTGGAGCACGACGTCTGCTCACAAAGGTTCCTCCCTGAAGACGGCAGAATGAAATCACACAACTTCTTTTGTAAAATTAGAGGCTTTTGTGTGGGATTTCCTTCACTGTAAACAAGAAACAAAACATAGCAAAGTGGTGAAAATCTGTCTGCAAGAGAGCCACGAGAAATATGATTTTTTTTTTAAATGACGAAATGCTGCAACAATACAAAACTGGAAAATATACATATATCTTTTAAAAAATAAACGCAAATATCTGCAATAAAAGATAAACAAAACATGCATCATCAAAATGTAAATTAAAACCTTTTTTCTCAGAGTTTAATAGATACAAGAAGACAAGGAAAATATGAAAAATAACATAAATATATATATATTTACAATTTTTCTATCTTAATGCATGGACTTTTTTCTTTTTTTTTGCTGATTTGAATACAGTAAAAAAAAAAATTAAAAGGAAATTTTTCCAGTCAAAAGTTATAAAAGAACAAATGACCATTTATTGAAAAAAATACTGATTTTTTTAAGTGTACAATATGTTCAGTTTGTTAATTAATACTTTGTCTGGGATTTTATTTACAGTTTGGGCCTGTTTCTTTTGTTAATCTCAACATGCCATTTAATATATTTTCTGCGTTTTACTAGATATGAGCTGTAATTTAACATAAGTAAGAAAATCATTTGCCACCTGTCTGTACTGAATATACAGGATGTTTCTTTCAAATAAAGGCAAATAGCTGTAAAACAATGATATTTTTGCTGATTTAAACACAGTAAAAAAGCAAATTGTGACCCTTAAACTCTGTAGAAGAAAAAAGTACTAGTTGTAAAAATACAGGACATTATTTACAGTAGTTGTGCTCACATGTAGATTAATACTTTATTCTGTGATTTACAAAAAAAAAAAAAGACCACCTTTGCCTCCTTAAGATACATGCATGTGTGTGTTTTTTTTGTGTATGTGTGTGTGTGTGTTTTAAATAATGGTAAACAGCAGGTAAATGACAGAGAACATCATTAACTAGCAGAACATTGTTGTTTGCAGCAGTGTGCAGTCATTCGTCCTCCAAAACAAAGACCTGAAGCTGCTGCTGCTGCTGTAAACGGTTTGTTTGAGTCGTGACACTTTGTGCTTTCACAGCCTTTCAGAACACATCAGAGCCGGCGAACGCTAAAAGCTCGACTCTTTATCTCTGCTCATTGTTAGCAGGTGCGGTTGTGCGAGGTCGTGCCAAGCAGAGCAGCAGCGCCAACAAAACATGCAAAAATCGGCCTCGTAAAGGTTTTACGGGGAAGCAGATGCGTCCAGCGTGTTTGTTAGACTTTAAAGACGGTCGCTGCAGCGAGCAGCGCCGGGCACAAACATACGTTTTATTGGTTTTAATGAAAACTCTGCGGGGAGGTTTTAATGCCGATATTCCAGGGACCCTCCTGTGTGTTCCCTCGGATCCACGCTCACCACCACCACGGCTGCTGGGATTCAAAAATGTGCACAATCTGTCAGACTGAAGTGTGAGGCCTGAAGAAGCTGTGTGGGTCTCATCACGGAGCAGATAAATACAGATTACAGCCGGTTCTAGAAAAGCAACCGCACAAAACAACTGGCAAGGGACGCAAAATGACTGCAAAGACACACAAAATGTTCACAAAAACACACAAGACAGCCATAAAGAGACACAAAATGACTGTAAAGTGACAAAAAAGAGATCACAAAGGGACACAAAAAGATCACAAAGACACACAAATAACCATAAAGAAAGAAGATGGCCGCAAAGACACACAAAAAGTACAAAAAAAGACATTAAGCAACCACAAAGAAAGAAAGATTGCTATAATCTGAACTATAAAATGACACAAAATGACCAAAAAGAGATAAAATACCTGTAAATGGACACAGAAAGATCACACAAAGACACAGAAATGTTGTAAAGAGACACAAAATGATCACAGAGAGATGTAAAACTACCATAAAGGGACACAAAACGACTGACAAAACACACAAATGTACTCAAAAAGACACAAGACTGCCATAAAGCAGCACAAAATACCTGCAAAGTGACACAAACAGACACAACATGACTGCAAAAAGATTTAAAATAACTGGAAAGAGACACAAACAGATCATAAAGAGACACAAAATGACTGCAAAGACACACAAAGTGTACAAAAAAAGACACTACACGACCACAAAGAAAGAAATATCGCTATGAAAGTAGCTATAAAATGACACAAAATGACCAAAAAGAGATAAAATACCTGTAAATGGACACAAAAAGACATAAAACTACCACAAACAGACACAAAATGACTCCAAAAACACACAAAATGTACTCACAAAGACACAAGGAGATCATAGAGACACAAAATGACTGCAAAAAGACTTAAAATAACTGGAAAGAGACATAAACAGATCATAAGGAGGCACAAAACAACCATAAAGAAACACAAAATGTACACAAAACGACACAAAACAGCCATAAAGAGACACAAAATGACCGCAAAATCACTTAAAATAACTGGAAAGAGACACAAACAGATCATAAAGAAACACAAAATGACTGCAAAGACACACAAAATGTGCAATAAAAGACAGGACGTGACCACGAAGAAAGAAATATCCCTATGAAAGTAGCTATAAAATGACACAAAACGACCAAAAAGAGATAAAATACCTGTAAATGGACACAAAATGATCACAAAGAGACATAAAACTACAATAAAGGAACACAAAATGACTCCAAAAATACACAAAATGTACACAGAAAGACACAAGACAGTCATAAGGCAACACAAAATACCTGCATAGAGACACAAGAGATCATAAAAAGAATTGTTGTAAATAGACTCAAAGTGACTGCAAAGAGACACAAAAGGATCACAAAGACACACAAAACTACCATAAAGAAACACAAAATGACTGCAAAAAGACTTAAAATAACTGCAAAGAGACACACACAGATCATAAAGAGACACAAAATGACCTTAGAGACACACAAACTGATGACAAAGAGACACAGAATGGTTGTAACTGGACTCAAAAATGACCACAAAGCGGCACAAACGGACCACAGAGAACCAAGACACGACTGCACACAGACGTCAGATCCACGTTCACGTCTCAGTTTCCTGGATTCACACAAAAATGCGTCCAATCCGTCAGCGGGCTGAAGTGCGAGGCCTGGAGAAGCCGAGGGTCTCATCACGGAGCAGAGAGCAGATAAATACAGATTACTGCCACAAAGCAGCCTTTGTCTCAGCCGCCGGCTCCTCCGTCGAGGACACTTAAGCAGTCGCATTCCTCGAGAGAAGCCCAAAAAATGTCACTTGAAGTGTCTGGCCGCCGCTTTGATATTCAAATGAAACACGGCCGCGGACAAGCGGGCCGGCCGGATCGGATCGGGTTTCCCTCCACATGAAAAGAGCTCGTCTGACATGTTCACAGCAGCGCCCGGGGACCCTGAAGCAATGTTGGTTGGGCGGCGTGGTGGGGAGTTACTGCTGTGTGGAAAAGGTCGCCGTGTTCACCCCGACTCTGCCGGACAAACGGCCGAGGCCCAGCGGGCCAGCGCCGAAGATGAGTGGGCCCGTCTCAGGAAAACAAACCCGACCCGCCGCATTCCCTCTTTACTGTCGCACGGCTCCGCTCGCTCGGCTTCTGATGTGGCGGTGAAGCCGGCGGGGCTCCCGGCGATCGCTGCGACGCCTCGGCAGACCCCAGGACGCTCACCCAGGTTCAGTCAGAACCACAGAACCGCAGGCTCTGACCTCCGAGCAGCTTCTGGACGTGTCACATGTGGAAGCATTTTACGCTGCGATGTAAAGGCCTGCACCGAAAACACACAAAACAACCACAAAGGAAGAAAATGACTGCAAACAGACACAAAACTGCCAAAAAGAGACACAAAATGACTGTAAAGAGACAGAAAACTACCAAAAAACCCCATAAAACAGCTTCAAACAGACACAAAACTGCCAAAAACAGACATAAAACAACTGTAAAGACAAAAAATAACTGCAAATAGACACACAACTACCAAAAACAGACATAAAGTAAATGCAAAGACACAGAATGCATGTGAACAGACACAAAACTCGAAAAAAGAGACATAAAAATACAAAAAAAACCCCATAAAACAACTGCAAAGACACACAAAATGACTGTAAAGAGACACAAAACTATCATAACGAGACATAAAATGACAGACAACATGATTGCAAAGACACATACAATGTAGACAAAATACACAAAAAAACTGTAAAAGCAACACAAACCTCCCATAAAAAGACATAAAAGACTGCAAAGAGACACAAAACCACCATAAAGAGACAATAAAGAGGCACAAAATGATCACAAAGAGACACAAATTCATCATAAAGAGACACAAAACTTCCAAAAAGAGACATAAAACAACTGCAAAGAGACACAAACAGATCATAAAGAGACACAAAATGATTGCACATAAACACAAAACGAACACAAAGAGACGATCAGCAGCTGCAGAACCACCACACAGTCGCTGAGTTTCCCAAAGCAGATGAATGACGTGTGGATCAGCTGTTTCCTTCAGGACCGGGGTCAAAGTTCTGGTGAAGTTCTGGATCAAGTCTCCTCAGAGTTCTGGAGTAAAAGTTTAGTCATAATAAACATTTAGTTTATTTCTAAATAAAGACCAAACTGCTCATAATAAACATCATAAACATGTCTATGAGTTTATTCCAGACTGAAGTCGGACCCTCTACGGACTCTGCGGTGCGGTTCTGCTGTGTTCTGTGAGAACCAGACGTTCTGCAGACCCCGTTCCCATGCCGATCTGTGGAATCTGTGGATTTAGCTGCATCCAAACCGATGGCCGCGTTCTGGTATGCAATTAAGGCCGGCCCGTCGCTAAGAGGCTTTCCTGGCTGATTAACTTGTAAGGCCCGTTGCATCCGAGGAAGTCAGCCGAGCAGGACCGGCCCACTTGGACCGACGGGTCTGTTAAAGGAACCCGGTTCTGTGAGGGAACCGGGGAGGCCGGGTGCGCCAGACTGGGCTCTTTGTGCTGTGGTTCTGGAGCCGGGCCCTCCCCGGCCCGTCGGGGCGTACGTGCTGAACGGCACCGGCTTCAGCGCCACAGACCTCCTGCTCTCCAAAGGCTCTTATCCCGGGTTTTTCTTTCTCCCCCCTCAGGCTGCACACAAACACTTCAGCGCACACAAACACTTGATGGGCCTTTCTCATGCACACTCCACCGCACAACCGCACAACCGCACAACCGCACACAGCTACACAACACCACGGTCCAGAGCTGCAGCTCCTGACAGCACCGGGCTGGACTGGACACATTAAAGACACAGACATGAGCAGCAGAACTCAGCACTGAGGTTCAGGACGGTGCTGCTCCACGTTTCTGTTAAACACCCCAAAGGTTCTGTTGGGTTTAAGTCAGGAGACACGTTGGTCCACTTTGTTGTTGGAAAATCTGAAGTTTTGAGTCATTCTGAGCAAATTTTGAGTCACTTTTGGACAATTTAGAGCAAATTTTATGGATTTTTTTGGACAAATTTCAAGTAATTTTGGATGAATTTTAACTTATTTTGGACACATTTTTATGCACGTATTGCGTTTTTTGAACACGTTTGAAACCCTTTTGGACAAATCTTGAGTCATTTTAAACAATTTGGAGTAATTTTGGATGAGTTTTAACTTGTTTATGACAAAATGTTTGGGACAACTTTACAATTTTTAACACATTTTTTAATTTAACTTTTTTTTTTTTTGACAAACTTCAGGTTTAACTCACTTTGGAGACTTTATTGTGTTTTCTGTCGTTTTAGGTTTTAAGTTTTAACAACTTTTAAATCATTTTGGAAAAATGTTGAGTCATTTTGGACCAATTTTGGGTTAATTTGAGCAAATCTGAAGTGTTGTTTTGACAAATTTCAGATCATTCTGGATGAGTTTTGACTCGTTTTGTTTTGTAAATTTTACACGTTTTGTGTTTTCTGTTATTTTAGTTGTCAAGCTTTGAGTCTTCTTGGACAATTTAAAGTAATTTTGAATAAGTTATGTGATACAGAAATGATTTTGGACAATGTTTAACTCATTTTTGACAAACTTTGAGTAATTCTGGACAATTTTTGAGTGTGTGACATATTGGATCAGTATCGAGTCTTTTGGACAACTTCGAGTCATTTTGAACAGAATTATTGATGCCATTTTGCACAAATTTCTAATAATTTTGAGTTATTTTTGACACATTTTGGAGTAGTTTTGGACAATCATTTATGAACACGTTTTGAGATACTTTGAACAGAACTGTATCATGTTTTAGACAAACTAAGAGGCATCTGCTCAGCCAGTATTCTGGTTCATCCTCAGACATTCATGGAGCATCTAGAAACATCATCAACACCTTCTGCCCTCATGCGGCCCCGTATCATGATGCTGCCACCTCCGTGCTTCACTGTCAGGACCATGCATCCACTGTGGTGGTCCTGGTCAGGTTCACACCAAACATCTGGACTCCATCTGAGCCCAACACATTGATCTCCATCTGACCAGAGAATGTTCTCCAGCATCCATCAGGCTTCTGTTCATGTTCTTTGGTGAACTTTGATGTGGAAGTTTAGCTGTGAGCAGCAGCCAGGTTCAGTTCTGGTCCTCCGTCCATAGAGGCTGATGTTCTGAAGTGTCCTTCACACTGTGTGAGCTTCACACTAACTCTGGTCTCCATTGATCAGCCCTGTGCCAAGTCTGAAGCAGCTGCCTTTGTCTGGTGTTCACAGCTCCATAGTGACAGTAGTTGACTGTCTGTGGAGTCATTGTAGGAGGACGACCACTGCAGCCCTGATCAGTGCTGCTATGGCTCCTTCTGGACCTCCTGGTTCCTGCTCACACTGGGCTGCACTGGGTTTAGGCTGCTGGATCCTCCTCTGTTTGGTTCTTTTCCACCTGGAGCTGTTCATGCAGTTCTCCTGATTAGGAATCGGTTTAGTTTCACAGCTTTTCTAACTTGTGCGTCAGTTTGTTCCAGCCTTGGTGCCTGAAGCTTCGATGTATTCATCCTCAACGGTCTGTTTTTGGTTTTGATGTCCAGCGGTGCGCTTGCTTCTGTCATACATTGCGTGTTCTTGCAGGTTTTCCGTGTTCTCGCTGCTCCTTGGCTCTCGAGCGATCCTCCTCAGAACATTCTGCTCTCTGCCTTTTGCATTCTTGTCCCCGCTGGGATGTAGTTTTAGTTGCTGCTGCTGCACCTCCCGAGGTCGGCTCTCCTCCGGGTGAGTTGTGTTTGCGTGACCTTTAGCCCCGGTGGCTAGCAAAAAGGAAGTCAGCTGAAGCAAAGGGGGGGAGAGAAGGTATGAGGAGGCCGCTAACTCGTTTTCCATCGGGATCGATGCCCAGCATAAAAAAACAACAACCAAGAAACAGACCTGGAATCCGTGTTAGCGACTGCATCTGTTTTAAATGAAAGAATCACGTTACACCTGTAGGAACGAGAACAGAAAACGTAAACCGGTGATTCATGCGAGCGCTGACGGATGTTTTAATGTGGTGCAGGGCCGTGTCGTGCTGTGCTGATTTGTGTTGCGCTGCCCAGATTAGTTTCCCACCACGGCCGCCCCGGCTCTTGACTTCCTCCTTCTGCAGGTTGCCATGGCGCCTGCAGCGGCATGCTCACATGGACCAGATGGTTTCCAGTCAGCTGCAGTCGCTCCAGCGAAGAGCCTGTCTGCAGGCGGTCATGTGACTTATGAGGTGACCGCCGCTATTACAGGCGCTGCCACTTTTCTTCTCGCTTACAAACTCTTCATCCCGTTTGATGTCCGTCTCCCAGCGCCGGCGTGAGCTTCTCTGTCACGTTGATCTACTCTCCGTAGGCGAGCATTAAATAATCTGTGGCCTCCTGAAGGTACCGGCAGGAAGACGCTGGATCGCTCCCTCTGGGTCGAGGCGGGCCGCTGCCTCCAGAGACGGAGTTGAACCGATGGAGGCCGAAGACAAAGATCTCAGTTTACCAGAACGTCTGAGGCTCAGTTATGGTCGCAAACACCGAGAAACAAGCTACAGAGAGGAGTGGTGGAAGTAAACCTTAGAGATACAGAGAGGAGGTGGGACATGTTCACAGACAGGGTCCATGATTGTTATTATGATTAGTAGTAGTAGTATTATTGTTATTGTTGTTGTTGTTGTTGTTATCTGGAGCAGTGAGGTACCAGTTATGTACACAACCTTTTAACATCCTGGTTTTTGATATTTTTTGCCAGAATTTCCATGTTTTTGATCATTTGATGTGTTAACATTCAGGTTTCTTGTACCTTTATGGGTTAATATCCAGGTTGTTGATAGTCTAGTACATTAACATTCAGGTTTTTCATATTTTTCTGCATTATAGTCCAGGCTATTGGTCCTTTGGTGTGTTAACTTTCAGGTTTTTTACACTTGTGCACATTAATATCCAGGTTTCTCATCCCTTTGTGGGTTAAAATCCAAGTTAACAATACTTTTCTACATTCATATGCAAGTTTTTGACACTTTTGTTGGCCAGTATCCAAGTTTTTGTCAGTTTGGTGCATTAATATCCACATTTTTGACACTTCTGTATGTTAATATCCAGGTTTTTCAAAGTTTAATGTGTTAAAATTCCAGGTTTTTGACAGTTTATTGCATTAATATTCAGGTTTTTCATATTTTACTGCATTCCAGTCCAGGTTATTGATATTTTGATCTATGAATATTCAAATTTTTTGGACACTTTTACACATTAATATCCAGGTTTCTCATACCTTTGTGGGTTAAAATCCAAGTTAACAATACTTTTCTACATTCATATGCAAGTTTTTGACACTTTTGTTGGCCAGTATCCATGTTTTTGACAGTTTGGTGCATTAATATCCACATTTTTGACACTTCTGTATGTTAATATCCAGGTTTTTCAACGTTTATTGTGTTAAAATCCTTTTTTTTTGGCGTTAATATTCAGTCTTTTGACACCAAAATTGTTGACGCTATTGTACCTTAATATCTAAATTTTTGACACCTTTGCATGTTAATATCCAGGATTTTCATACTTTTCTGCGTGAATATTCAGTTTTTAGACAATTTGGTGCATTACCTTACATGTCTTTGACACTTTTCTACATTATTATTCACACTTTTGACATTTTTGTGCCTTCATTTTCAGGTTTTTGACTCTTCTGTACGTTAATATATCAAACAAAGAGCTCAAAGATGCTGAGAAGCCCTGCACGGTTGGATGTTTACACCTAACATAGCTGCTTTTTTGTTTCTTATAAACCGTTTTCTCTGTGAGACGTGGGTTTAGCGCCTAAACAAACTGCTGTTATCTTGGATCTCCACGGAGAACCGGTGTTGACGGGTCCACGTCACGGGTCTCGTGCCGATTTCGCCACCTCCAGTTGCACCACAGTCGTCCTTATCTCGGCCTCAGCGAGCTCTTTGTCAGAAAGTCAGACTCCGTTGTGAAATCAGAAATGTAACCTACATCTCCCAACCCGACGTCACCGTGCAGAGCGACCCTTCATGAACCACAGAACACGGAGCAGCATTTCATTAACGCACCTCCGCTTTATGTGGAGCACACCTGGCTCGTAAAGGACGTCGCCAGCAGGTCGGCCTCCGTCAGCCTCCGTCAGCCTCGGCGGTGCGTTCAGGGCCTCGGATGGAGCTGAGGGCAGGTGGAGCCCAGCAGGGGGCAGTGCTGGTTGTCAGGTGTCCTCCTCCTCCTCCCCCTCCTCAACCTTCTCCTCAGACCTTCAGGGTTGAAAAACAGAACGGGCTCAGGTGGCCGCTATCAAGGCAGACGCATTTACACAACATCTGGGCCTCGCAGCGTCGGTTATTACCACATCTGGGTCAGTTAAAGTCCAGGTTCTGATCAGCTGCTGCACTAATATCAGGGTTCTGGATATTTTCACACATTAAAATCCAGGTTACTGTTCAGATTATTGACACATTTCAGCATTACTGTTCAATTAATCAATGTTTTTGTGCATTAATATACAAGTTTTGACTCTCTGGGGAGCTACAGTTTTGGTTTTTGATGATGCTGTGCATTAATATCCAGGTTATAGGATGTTTTATTGTGTTAATGTCCAGGTTTATGGTGTTTTGTGTACTTATATTCAATGTTTTGATACTTTTTTGCACTAATATCCAGGTTTTTGATTGTCTTCTGCATTATTATTCAGTGTTTTTGACACTTTGGTGTGTTAATATCCAGGTTTTTAATAGTTTGGTACAATACTATCTGGTGTAAATGTTGATGTTTTTGTCACTTCAGTGTGCTAATATTCAGTTTTTAAAACTATTCTTTGTTAATATTCAGATTTTTGTTACTGTTCTGCATTAATGTCCATACTACTGACCTTTTGGTGTGCATAGTACTCAGGTTTTAGATGCTTATTTGCATTCAAATCCACACTTTGGTGCAATAATATCCACGTTTTTGCCAATGTTGTGTGTGAATCTTGATGTTTTTGACACTTTAATTTGTTAAAAAAAAATTTTTTTTGACACTTTAGTGTGTTAATATCCAGGTTATTGACACATTTGTGCATAATTTTTAAGTTTTAGATGCTTTCCTGCCTTAAAGTTCAGGTCTTTGACACTGTGGTGCAACAACATTTAGGTTTTTACCATCGTTGTGTGTAAATGTTGATGTTTTTGACACTTTCATTTGCTAAAATCCAGGTTTTTGACACTCTTTGCGCGTTAATATCCATGTTTTTTGGGTTAAATAATCCGTTTTTTGCTACTTTTGCGCATTAAGCAACAGCTTTCTCCGGCGTTGAGGGAAGGTAATAACAGCAAGACGGCAGGAGACACTTGACTTTTGCTTCGGAGCAGCTTGAGTAACCTCTTTTCCACCAAAGAGACATGTTTTGTGGGCTCCCCGATGGGGAACATGACCTCTGTCCCTTGTTCTCTTCCTTTCCCAGCTGGGGGTCATTCATGAAAACAACTTGAGACTGGCTTCTTTCTTTTTTTTCCTCCCTCATTTTTACTACCGCCTTTTTTTTCGTTGTATTTTTTTAACACCGTGTCCAATACATCTCGTCCTGTGAATGTAAAAACCCTGCTTTCCATGTGCGCTCAGTCTGCTCCGAGAAGAAGTCGTACAGTGAACGGCAATCAGTCAAGAGCCTCTCCGGCCTTTATGCCTTAATGAGGAGACATTCAGGCAAACAAAGAGACATGATGCAACAAAAGGGTGGAAGAGAAGCAAACCTCAAGTCCTTCCACGTCCCATTCAGTCGCACGTCTAAGGGCCGGCCGGTCGAACACAAGGCCGACTCTCCAGTAAAATTCCATCGCCGGAAAGCACAGGACGGGGAACAGTCGGGAAGGAAGAGCTGCTGTTTTTTCCGAGTGCTGCTTTGTCATCGAGTGGAAACGCGCTCACATGTTCGATTCCTTCCACGTTTAAAAGAGAAGCGGGCGAGTATTTTTAACGCGGCGATGTGTTTCATAACGTTTCATTTGCTGACTTGGTGGGAACAAGTGGCAGCCGAAGGAATGACTGTATGTCGAGTTTAGAGTCAGCTGCTCTAAAGACGCCTTCATGGATGGATCGGACTGGAACAGTGCTAATGGTGTAGCAACATGCTAATCTGCTAGCATGTTCATCGCTGCTGTTAAATTTAATAAAGAAAATGATGTTGGCTGCTGATTCCAAGTGCAATGCTTCTCTGATAATCACGGCAGCATTTCAAAATAAAACAAAGATCCTTTACTTTTTGTTTTTCTTCACTGTTTCTTTTAAAAAGCTAAACTGCTTTTAATGGAAAAGTCTCATTCATAAAGTCTGGACTGTACTTTTATAAACCTGTCTGCACTTTTATGCTTCTTTTTCTGTCAATAAATTATCATTATTCTATAAAGTCTGTGTGCCAACAAACTTTTATTCAGCTTGTCTTCACTAGTTTTTATTTTTTAGTTATTTTTATATTGATTCAGGTTTACTCCGCTGGATTTTGTATTATATCTCTTACATCATTTATTTAATTTTATCTTATATTTGCCTTTGCCTGTAAAGCACTTTGAATAACTTCTGTCTATAATAATAATAACAATTTATATAAATACACTTTCATGCCACAAAAACATCTGTCAGATCTTTGTTTGATGCACTACGATTCTTACTATAATTATTCTATAATGCAAAAACCAAAAAAAAAAAGGAAACGCTGAACATAAAATCTAATTTGCAGATTTAGACAAACTTTTAAGTTGCAAACATACTTTTGAAGTTCAAAACAATAATGTGGCATCAACTTAATATTTTGAATAAATTCAACTCAAATTTCTGCGTTTGTTGATTTAAAAAGCAAATTTAAGTTGAGGTGATTTCATGAATTTGGCTTAAAAACGGAATTTTTCTTCACCTTGACTTCAGGATTTTAAGTCCTTTCCTCTATTTAAATGCACCATTTCAGGAAATTAATTAAAGATATCTTTGATTGTAGAGGAAAAGTTAATTCCCTGAACTCAGTGTAGTTTGTTGGTTGAACATAGTTTCATTAGAAGTTGTCATAACTAAAAAAACAACAAGTGTCTGTACCTCTCCAGCTGCATTTATGTGGATCAAACAGTAAAAATGAGCAAATCTGCACAAGTTTAAGTTCATTTGTGGTAAAAAAATAAAAGTCTGTCTTTGTGAAACTTTAATGCAACATCTGCATTTTAATCTGACCTGACATTTCTGCAAACACACCAAACTACAGGCTGTTTTCTGCAGGACGTTCTCTGTTTTTGAGAGGGACCGCCGCCCAGGTGATGCCGAGTCTGATCTCTGAAACACCTGAACAGCTTCTAGTTTCTGGAGGTCGTCAGCTCTCGTTGAAGCTGCAGGAGTTAACAGAACCTTATCTGGCGTCTTTATCGGGTCTTTTCTGCTCTTAACTTCACTGTTCTGCTGCTGCTGCTGGACTTTGGCCTCAAAAAACACTTTCAAACATCCATGTAATTATATTTGGACAATAATCAAACAGTGCAGAAGGAACTGAGCAGCTGCAGTCGGAGAACGTGCAGCTGCAGGGATCGGCTTTTACACGTGAACATCTGGGGTTTGTGGGTTGATATCTGGGTTCATGTGCAAGTTTTTCATTCTTAAATGTGTCAACATACAGATTTTCTGTAATATTCTGCATTAACATGATGCTTCTATGTGTCCGAGTCCAGCGCTTTGATGCTTTTCAACATTAAATTCCAGGTTTTTGACAATTTAGTGTTTTAAAGTTGATGTTTTTGATACTTGGGTGCATTAATATGAATCATTTTTAGACTTTTGTCCATTAATATCCAAGTTCTTGGTATTTTTCCATGTTCATTTCCAGGTTTTTGATACTTTTGCACAATAAAAAACAGTTTTTTGAAGCTTTTGGGGGTTAATATCTGGGTTTTTGTACATTAAAGTGCAGGTTTTTGATGCTTTTTGACAATTTGTTGTGTTAATGTTGATGTTTATGACACTTGGGTGTATTAATATCCAGGTTTTTCATACTTTTACACATTAATTGTCAAGTTTTTTTGAGGCTTTTGTGATTAATATCTGGGTTTTTGCGCATTAATATGCAGGTTTTTGATACTTCTTTGTGTCAAGATGCAGATTTTTGATGCATTTCTCTTTAAAATTGCATTTTTGCATTAATAACCAGGTTTTAATACTGTTGTTTTTTATACATATGTATGTTAATATTAGGGTATTGATAGTTAGATGCATTAATAATAAAGTTTTTGATAGTTTTGTGACTTTATAATCAGGTTTTTGACACTTTTGTGTGTTAACTAGGAACTTTCTCTGATGTAAAACAAGTGTAAAACAGTAAGACTGCAGCAGACACTTGATTTTTCTTTCCGGGCAGCATAACAAACTTCTTTCCCACCACAGAGACATGTTCTGAGGGTCCGACATGATGCAGCACAGTTTGGATGTTGACACGGTTTTACGCTGCTCTGTGTCTTTTTTTCTCTCCACAGTCTGACTTTCCCCTGAAACCTGATGAAACCGGAGCCTCCGTCTGAATATCTGGTTCCTGGCAGCTCCGGCCGAGCGTCTCCCCGGTGGAACATCATCTTCAGAGGACTCGGAGCTTCACTTCGCGTTTCGGTCTTGTGATAAAACCTCGCTGCTAAATCACAGCAGCACACGTTGGCGGGGAAAAGTCCTCAAGTGACTCAGTTATATCAGTTACGCAGCGAGAGCTTCATCATAAATAAGACTGTACCTGCAGAAGCCCCCCGAGTGCGCTGAATTTACGACTTTCATTTGTAACACAAAGATGTGCCTTATTTCTTTGATATGAAGTTACATGTTCTCGCTTCAACGGCTGAAAAAAAAACTTCCTTCCTTTAATAAAACACGATGAGAAAGTAAAGCGAGAGGAGGAAGAGTCGCTCAGATCTCAAGTTAAAGTCCTGAAAACACAGAATAGAAGTACGTTTTAAGAGAAAAAACAATCAAATGTAGAAAAGTAGCTGCATGGAAACGTACTTAAAGCACCATTACAGTGATTTTATGATGAAAATGGAGAATAACGGTGTAAATAAGAGTTTATAATGTGGCATATGTCAGAGTAAACAACATTTTCTTTTTCATATTTCTCATTTAGTTTTATTTTATAGTTTCTGCACTTTGCACATTGTCACTGCTGCACGATTAATAAAGGATCATCCTACATATGTGTATTTGTATTTACGTATTTATATATATATGAAGATTTCATTTGCAAAAACATCTAACTCCATCTTCACAAACCTTCAGAAAACCCACTTTTCCATCGTCTGCCTGAGACCAATCAAACTTCTGTTATCTCTATTCTTATCATTTCTACTGAGTCAAATCCACTCAGTTTGATCGATATCATCTCAAGGAAACAGCAAAACAAATCTACAAAAATGGAGTTTCTGCTTTTGCAAATGAACTCTTCACATATAATTATTGATGCATCACTGTGTCCATGACAATACAAATGATTTTATAGCTGCTGCTTGTGAATTTTAGCTCAGAAGTCAATAAAAGTTTTATGTAAATCTGTCATATTGCATCAAAATGTATTTGTTGGTTATATTTTGAATTATTAAACTAAATCTGCAAACCAACTACAGCTACCAGTGGCGTTAAAAAGTTCTCAAAAATGCAGTGAAGCGGAAGAAAAACGTGTCAGAAAATGGAAATACTCCAGTAAAACACAAAGAAAGTAAAGATTGCAGGTACTACTACGGTACAGTGTTTGAGTAAATGTGCCAACAATTGTAATTATTTATTAATTATCTCTAAATAACTGCTTGAAAAACTGTCATGTTTAACTCTGGACATCAAACCATTCAAAACTGCACATTTTTAATATTTTGTGCATTAAAAAGTTGAATCTGTGCAGCATCAGTATTTCTACAAACACTGTGTGGTTTCATGTTCCACTACTGGACGAGTCTCTACAGTTTTATCAGTACTTTTGTCTGTTTCTTGCTCATTTTTATTTATGTTTTAACCAAAAATTCCCTCCGCTGTGGGATTAATAAAGGCTCATATGATTTTATGTTTGGCTCTGACTTTGAACAAATCCTAAAGCGATGCTCGTTACGGGATTTATTCTCCTTGTCCTCCATTTTTTTTTTACTTCCAGCTGTAACACCCACATCGTCTTTAGTGTGTCAGATGAGCTCTGGATGGAGATGTTTCCAAACTGTCCTCCAGATGGTTCAGATTTCTGAAGAAGAGCGCGTCTCTTTTACCACATGCTGCGTATTGTTATTAGCGTTGGATCGCACTGTGGGTTCTTCTGCTGGCACAAGAACTCCGACTTCGTTCAGCGTTAATCCACGTGAGATGCAGAACCAGGGCGTCAAAAACGACTTCCACGGCTTTTCTATAGAATACTTGATGATTGATGATGGTTTCTAGCAGCCAGACCTCAGAGACGAAGACGTTTGCTGGGTTTTTTTTCACCCTTTAATTTGGGATTTATTCGGTTTGACAAAAAGGGCTCAGTGTGAAACATCTGGCGGGCTCAGAAATAATACATCGATTCCCATAACGGAGAGAAATACGGTCCGAGGGAAGAACTTGGACGCAGAACAAGCCGGTGTTATGATTAATAAATCCCCCACAGCTCGTAGAATCACAGCGGCGATCAAGGAAATCTCAGGATCTCATGCAGCACTTAGGGTCTGCAAATAGACTCAGACGAAGGTGTCAACTGTGTAAAATGTGAAAATCTAATTAGGTCCGATTGGATCTCACGTTCTTCCCACACGGGTTCAGCCGAGCCGACTTCCTTTCCCCCGCCGGAGCGCTTGTTTAGAGGAACCTGTCCAACTGGCACGAGCCCATTTACAAATGTGGGATGTTGTCTCTTTGTTGTGGTGAACAGTGATCCGGAGCTCATCGGGGAAAAGGATCAAAGAGCCGAACAGCGAGAAAAACACAGAAACGCAGTAAAAGTACCAGAAGAACGAACATGGAGTCCCTGAGCTCGTTTAAGGCTCCTCATGTCAGATAAACACTCTGTTGTCAGAGTCTCTCCGTCCGCTCGCACACAAGAACAAGAAACACAAAAGCTTCAAAGAGGCCGAGCCCTCGTCGAGCTCTTTTATGTGTCTGACCCCACAGCTGTCGGAGGTTTGGACCCGGTCTACCTGGGTTTGTTCTGCTGAGGGGATCCGGGTCGGCATTTCCTTTAGTTCAGATTTATAGGAGTGGACCCTCAAATCTGGAAACCCCCAAACTGGATCCATCGCTGCATGTAACCTACAGTCCACAAAGTTAAAGTTCCCAGT
>NW_007578422.1:251283-255411 GCF_000690725.1 Stegastes partitus | reverse complement strand
CGTGATCCCCAAACATTGATAGAAAGTCTTCAGTTATTCTGCCTTTAACTGGATAATTCTGGGAACCAAGAGGACAACATTAGGAGAACTCTGCAGAACTTTCTCAGAATGTTTTTGGAACAAAGAAACTCCAGCCGGGCAGGTTTCAGGCTAAGCTAAGCTAACCAGCTGCCTCCGTTTACCGTGCAGACATCAGTGGCATCTGACCCATAAAGACGTTTCCCAAACTGTTCCTCCAGAACCTGACAGGCGGCTACAGAACGTCTCATTACTCCCCGTGTCTGGATCGGCCCGCTGCAGCCTGACAGAACGTTCGCTACCTGGACCTCATCTGTCTGAGCTCAGCGCTGCCTCCCTGCAGCACTAAATGTGGCTCTGATTATGGGAGCCGAACGAGGGAGAACCTTGGGAGGCGCTTCATAATGCGAACCAGAGATCTTTAACACAACAGGCCACACTTCCAGGGAGGACATACCGCTGTCATCGTGGACGAAGCCACGCCAGCTCTGTGAAACGCTGCCGCTCAAATCCGGCCGGCAGACAGAGCCTCTGCAGACGGTATTAGCCGCCTGCTGCAGGAGGCTCTTTTCCCTGAAGTAATATCTGCAGAGCCCGAGGCGGCCACAGACGGCGGCCTCGGTTTGCATGCCACCGCTAATAGTTTAGTCCGGCGTCATTACAGTCCTGCGCTGTCCAAATATTTGTGATCGGAGGCTCTGCAGCGTCTTCACCGGGTTTTACCTGCAAATATCTGGTGGCCTAATCCCGTTTGAAGATGGGTTTAAAGCTTCCCATGCGGCTCTGTAGTGAATATGACATTTTTCACATTCTAAGCCTTCATGTTCTGGTCTCTGGGTTTGAGCTGCAGTTTGGCCTCAGATAGTAGAAANAGTACTTTATTTTAAACTAAACCTGCTGAAGAACAGAACCCGGTCTGGTTCTGGTCCGTGAACATCCAGAACATGTTTCTGCTGCAGCCTCCACCTGGTCCACGTTAGTGAGTCTGTTGGTTTAAGTGTTCTGTGTGATTCAGTCGCTACCGCAGACCATCTCCTGCTGATCCTCAGGAAATCTGCAGATCTTCCATCAGAGGAGCATCTCTGAAGGTTCAGACAGAAGTCTGCTGCTCGCAGAGAAAAACTTTAAGCTAAAGCCGCACAGAAACCACTAATAGAGACGAAACCGGACACTGGTACCGGTGGACGGTTTATATAAGAGGCCCGCTGCCAGAGATGAACACTTCAGACGTTTTATGTAACAGTAACTTGAGTTAAATGCAAACGATGATACGACATCATTGATGTACAAATATTAAACTATGGGCCTCACATGGTGGAAACGAGGTCGTTCACAAAACACACAGATTAAAGTTGAAACAGCTGCTTCAGTGATTCAACTTTGAACGTGTTTGATTTATTTGATCTGAGCTTTGATTCAACAAAAATATGATAAGTTTAAAGGAATAGTTTGGCAATTTGTAAAATACTTTCTTACTGAGAGTCGGATCTTCAGATTGACGCCACTCGCATCGGGTCGGGTTAGCTTAGCTTAGCTTAGCTTAGCTTAGTCAGGAAAGGTAAAACAAAAACACACCTCCTTTAACAGCTTGTTAAAACGAAGGAAGTCCAGTGTTTTAAAACTTTTCCCATTTCTTCAGGTTTTAGGG
Organism: Stegastes partitus; assembly: GCF_000690725.1. Taxonomy (NCBI): domain Eukaryota; kingdom Metazoa; phylum Chordata; class Actinopteri; family Pomacentridae; genus Stegastes; species Stegastes partitus. Next base: position 253,745 of record NW_007578422.1, on the reverse strand, counting down.
ACAAAAATCTTTGGATTCGGTCCAATATTGAGGATGCATGTTCCATGAAGGTGAGGCCTTCAACCCCAAGAACACCAAACCGACCATNAAAAAAAAAAAAAAACTGGACACAAGCAGCGACCAGAGGAGCGACCTGTTGGACGACAGATGCTCGTCATGTAGCTCCGTCCTCTCCGGCGGTCCCAACCACCCAGACGGCCGAGACCCCGTCCTCCCCAGCCGGCCTCCCCCATCCAGCCTCACCCCCCGGAGGCAGCAGCAGCCTCTTCCCCTCCGCGGAGCTCCCACAGCTCCACTCGCTCCTTTCAACACCACTTTCCCGTCTCACCTCCTCGCTCCACGCCCTCCCTTCCTCCCTCCCTCCCGCCTCACACATCTGGGGACGGTTAGCGGCGCAGAAATGTTGGTTTTTGCGGCGGTTCTGGTCGGGATGCTGCGTACAGCCGATGCAGATTCATTAACCGTCTGAAATATCGCCTCTAACTTGACTCCCGATCTTCTTATGAGTCAATTTGTCCCCTAATCCCGCCGTTAACCCCGTTTAACGAGCTTTTCGAGGCTCGTCGAGGCGCGACCGAAGTTGTTGACGCTCAGAACGGGTCGTGTGAGTTTTCGAACCGTTTTTACAGGTAAAAGTGTTTATAGCATCATCCAGTCACATGTCCAATATGAGCAGACACTGACGAGGAGTGACACTTTAAAGAGCCTCCTCTAGTAAAAGCCCGGCTCTCCAGCTTGTTAACATGTCCACGCCGTGTGGTTTCAATGCTACGAGACGTCTTATGAGCGAATCAGCAGTCAACGCCGAGACAAGTGTTTCCAGCTGCAGCCGATCAATGACAGAACCAGAGTCAGACTTCCAGGGTTTTACAGATTAAAAAATCCTTCATTGATCCCACAGTGGGGCGTGTGCACGCTGCAAAGACATGTAAAATAAAAATAAATAAGAAATAAACATGAATACACAACGACACTGATGAGTGTAACAGGCAGAATCAGAAACATTAACCGTCCTCTGAGACGTCTGAAGGGTTAAAAAAACAATAAAAACGACGTACAGATATGAGTTCTTTGGGGTTTAATCAACGATCGCAGGGAGTTTAAAACACTTTACAGGTTTAACAAAAGCCAAGATAATAAAAATCAGACAAATATCCCTAAAACACTGAAGGCCCTTTTAGATCTAAGCAGCCTGCTGGCTTTTCAGTTAAACAGAACCGTTCTCATTCCACTTTCTCTACAATTTCGCTTCTATTACAAACTCAAATTTCCATTAAATCTGATTTTACTGAGTCTGTTTGATGCAGGTTTTGACTAAAAGAAGCTGAAGTTGAGTTCGTTGCTTCCAGATGTTTAGAACTGACTTTATTCAACATCTGCAGCAGGATCAGTAAGAGTTCCTGATTACTGATGATCAATTATCCCTGAAAGATCACGGACGTCGGCTCAGTCCNAAAAAAAGTAAAATTCTGGGCAGAGATTTAGGCGTGTGGGACGAGGCTAACCTCTGGATAAACACTGAAAGGTTTCCAGCGCTCCACTGGTTCAGATTCACTTTTCTGCAGACGTCTAACCTGCAGCGACTCAGAAAACCAGAAAGAAAAAGATTCATTAAATATTTAGTTCTTCTGCTGAAACCAACACGAGCTGCAATGACTCATAAAGAATTCCCTCCAACATGCACTTACGTCTGCGAGCGTCGGAGTCAGGAGGCATTACGAGCTGTGTGAGCGATATCCTGATCCCCGTCCAGGAAGCATTAGACACTCATTTGCTCTCATTATGGACGAGTCAGTCGGGAATGTCAAAACCACATCAAGGCCGCGCGTCTAGTTAGTCTGAAGCTACAAAGACTTTTTTAATTTTCATGTCCAGACAACCGGATAATGTTTCCTCTGCTCGAAGTCTCTGATTGTTGGGATTCTCCGCTCCTTTTCCATTTTCCTAAAATCGCTGGAAAGCTGCAAAGTGACACCACATAATTCATGTCATCAGCAGAATGAGAAAAATGCTCTTTCATGTCGTGTCAGAAGCTGCGGCATGTTTTCCTCTTGTTTGTTTTTGCTGGAAGCTCTTGACAAATGACACGAAAGCGCCTTCAAAGTCTCCGTCTCCTTTTTGTCTCTCCATGCCTTTCATTCCTGCCCTCTCAGATATCCCCGAACAAACGAGGCTGAGGACGGATGACCCGGAACCGGAGCGGCTTCTGAGGCATCCAGCGGTTTTGTTGCCTCGTCTGTTCATCAACACGTCACAGCAGATCCAGACACAACAGGATGATTCACGCAGAAGCACACCAGGAGGCTGAGCGCACTCACAGGATAATTCAGCCTTTTTTCTTTCTAATTAACCCGACATTCAGTTTAAAGCTACTGAACCCTGCTGGGGGGGTTTGTTTCAAGAGAATGACACCGTTTGTCAGAGCAAGAAACTATAGAGACAGAACGAATGGTCAAACCCTC
>NW_007578422.1:245538-250193 GCF_000690725.1 Stegastes partitus | reverse complement strand
ACATCTGATGGTGGAACATCTTTCTGACGGTGGAACATCTTTCTACTGATGGTGGAACATCTTTCTACATCTGATGGTGGAACATCTTTCTACGGCTGATTTTCAAAGTAAGATTATTTTAAAGTCCATCGATGAGTGGCTAAAAAACACCTTTACTTGTATTAATGACATTAGAAATTTGTTGTACTACATGAAAGGCATGTTTGATGAGACCTTAAGGCAGGAGTTAAGATGAAAACATGCTTTAATTCCCACAACGTGTCATTTGGAGTCACAAATGGGGTAAAAAAACTAAATGGAATTCAGCTTTTTTGTGCTTTTTCCCCCTTTTCTGTGATTTATGACATTATACATTTGTTACGCTGCACAAAAGTCATGTTAATAATATTTTAAAATAATTGTTTCATAAGCTAATGCACAATTTTACATGTTTTTTGAGACCTAAAGGCAGAAATTAAGATCTAAAGAACACTTTAATTCCCACTAGGTGCCATTTGAAAGAAGAAATTCAGCTTTTTTGTGTTTTTTTCCCCCATTTTTCTGTGAGTTATGACATTAAAAGTGTGTTAAGCTGCACAAAAGTCTTGTTAATAGTTTTTAGAAGTAATTGTTTCAAAAGCTAGTGCTCAATTTTATATGTTTGATGAGACACAAGGGCAGAAATTAAGATTTTAAAATGCTTGAATTCCCACAATGTGCCATTTGTGGGAAAATGTGGAGAAGAAATCAAAGGAATTCATCTTTCTTTGGGTTTTTTTCTCCTCTTTTTCGAGGATTTACGACGTTCTAAGTTGCACAAAAGCCGTGTTTGAGTTGTGCTTCCCGCGCTGGTCGTGCTGTTTCCATAGACGATATAATGAACCCGCGGTGAGGAAAAATGTGACGGCAGCACAAAAGACGAGCAAATTTAGCTCGAGAGTTTCTGTTAAGTTGGACAAAGTCGGTGCAGCTCGTGAATCAACAGGAACGTCCCAGATGAGGACAAGATAAATGGTCTACTCGGGGTCTCGGGTCGTGAATCCTCCGGTGCACTGAGGTTTTCTTAACCCACATCCAGCTCAACAACGTCTGGCTGCCTTGCCTCTCGGCAACTCTGCCCACGCTGCCTTTATTTCCTGACAGATGCTCGTCCTAATAATTCTGTCACTCCCGGCGGTCCCAACCACCCAGACGGCCGAGACCCGGGCCTCCCCCAGCCGGCCTCCCCCGGCCGGCCTCACCCCCCGGAGGCAGCGGCAGCCTCTTCCCCTCCGCGGAGCTCCCACAGCTCCGCTCGCTCCTTTCAGAGAGTCTGGAGAGGCTGAAACATGGAGATAGTTCAACATCTGCAGGATGACGACACAAACTGACCACAAAGAGACACAAAACTGTAACAATGAGACATGAAACGACGAAAAAGAGACACAAAATCACAAAAAATAGCACAAATGGTTTTAAAAAAAGACTCAAAACAACTAAAAATTACAAAAAAGAAATACAGAAAACAACACAAAATGAAAAAGGAGACACTAAAGGACACAAAACGACAAAAAAGAGAAATGAAACAACAGAAAATGACAAAAATGAAATATAAAAAAAAACACAAAATGAAAAAAAGAGATACAAAATGACACAAAGGGACAAAAAAGATATTTTAAAATACAAAAACGAGTCAAAAAATGTAAAAAAAAATGACAAAAAATAGACACAAAATGATAAAAAGAAAACAAAATCAATACAAAATTAAAAAAGAGATACTAAAGGACACAAAATGACAAAAAAAAGATGTGAAATTACNATTACTATACTACACTAGTTATTTTGTAGTATTTTTAAAACACTAATTTCAATTTTTTGTTGCACTTTTAGTTTTGCATTATTTTTCATTTCTAAACTTTTTCAGTATTTACATATTTTTACACTTTTTTTGTTTGCAATAGTTTTTGCACATTTTAAAGATTTTTTATTATTTAAATTTTAACTTCATTTTTTATTTTCATGTACATTTTTCAATATTATATTTTTTTATTTGCACTTTTAGTTTTGCATGATTTTTACTTTTCTGATTACATGCATTTTTTTCAGTTTCAAGTTTGCAATGTTTTTTTTGCACATTTAATGTATTTGTTTAAAAACAAGATTTTATTATTTTATTTAACTTTAATTTTTGTTATTTTATTTACAAATATATTTTTGCAATATTAGACTTTTTTGCACTTTTAGTTATGTATTATTCTTTTGCCTTTTTAATTCTGTATAAAATTTTAAAATGTATTGCTCCTGCAACTCAATGGAAAATGTTATTTTATGTTATTTAATTTAGTAACACATATATTTATTTTTTGTCTTATTTATTTATTTGCTTGTGCACCCAGTCCTGTCTTGTGTTGATCTGCTTTGTAAAGCTGGAATTCCACGTGGGAACAATAAACTGTGCAGTTTATCTGTTTGTGTGTTTCCATATTTGATCATGTTGAATTTGTATTTCATTACAAGAAAACTGGAGGACTATTAAATCCTGGAGGCTTCATATTTTTATACTTTTATTAAAGACTGGACGGACGGACGCGATCTCTTTGATCTTTTCTTCTCCTGCGAGGCGGCGAGTCGCTCCATAAATCATTCAGTTTAATAAAGCCGTGCGGCGACCTGACGTGTCCTCCTGCTAATGTGAGCAGCGTTAATGAAAACGAGCCCAGATGTAAAACATCTGTCACGTCCAGGAGCACCGTGATGTCTGACGGGCTCCAGGTTCGGTTCTGCTGAGAGTTCAGCAGAAAGCTGTCAGTCCCGGTTCTGATTCTGCAGAGAACCTTTAACCCGGCCACAAATCAAACTGTTCTCCGGGACTCCTGCCAAACCGCAATCACCCGACTGCCAATCAGACGGCAGGAGTCCCGTTTGTTCCCCGCGTTCTTCCCGCTGAAGCCAAACAGGCGACTTTATCGGTCCGAAGCCTTACAAAACCCTCGTAATGTGTTTGTGCAGCTCACAGAAACACCTCTTCGGTCGGCGCCGGGGGATCGTTTCTTACCTCATTCAGCAGATATGGCCCGATCCCAGCTGAGAGATGATGAAAATCACAACGACCCGCATCCCCGTTGGCCTATTAGGACGCAGGAATGTTGATGTTGTGTTAAACCGGTGTGGGACGTGGCGACGGCTCGGACCCACGTCGAGGGCTTCGGCCTCCTCCGGCAGCGAGACTCTTCATCCGGATCCTGGAGGACTGAGGCCCTGCTGGAAATTAAATTAGCCCTTTTTTTTTCTTTTAGAGGAGCTTGGTGGTCACATTTTTTCAAAAAGCAGAAAGAATAATATTACTCCTCCGATAGCCAACAGATAGTGCTGATGAATCGAGGCGGGCTGTTGCTGGTGTTTTGTTAAACGTTGTCGCTGAAGCGCTCTGCGGGGATGTTTTGTCTGAACGGAAAACGTATTTTTCACGGATGTTGCTCTAACTTCATGCCTGCTGCACAGTTTGACCCCCTTAAATCACACGACTCGGCTCTTTTTCCCAGAACACATGTACTGTATAATAAATGTGCAGTCATGCGTCTCGTTTGTGTTCCGTCTCTTCATTTGTGTTGTCAGAACTGATTTAGGAACTTTTTTACCCAAAATAAATGACAGCCGGAGAACTTTGTAATGTAGTCCAGCGCTTGGAGTCAAACTAAAATATCTGAAGAACTGTTCCAGCCACTGTCGTGAAATTTGACTGAAACATTCACGGTACCCAGAGGATGAACCTCAGTGGGCTTGTTGATCCTCAGATTTCTCCTCCATGAAATATCTCAACAGCTATTGAACGGATTGTCATGAAACTTGGTTCAGACGTTCATGGTGCCCAGAGGATGCATCTGGTGATCATCTGATGCTTCTTCTATTAAATATCTGACCGCAGTTCAACTAAACTTGTCGTCTTTCTGACTCAGACTTGTTTCTTCATCAGTCCACAGGTTCTGGATGGTTCCAGTCTGGACTTTGGGGAGACCAGTCTAGAACCTTCATTCCAGCCTGATGGAACCATTTCTTCACCACAACATGGAGGTGATCCTCCTTCTTCATTGTTCCATTGACTTTGTGTAAAGCTCCAGGTCCACTGGAGAAGAACAGCCCTAGAGCATGATGCTGCCACCTCCATGCTTGATGGTAGGTTTGGTGTTCTTGGGGTTAAAGGCCTCACCTTCTCTCCTCCAGACAGTGTTTGTTCCATCTGACCAGAACTTTCCTCCAGAAGGCCTTTTCTTTGTCCATGTGACCAGCAGCAGACTTCAGTGGAGCTTTAAGGTTCTGCTTCTGGAGGAAGAACTTCCTTCTCCATCAGCCTCTCAGCTCATGTTGATGTCAGACCCTGTGGACACTGACAGTTGTGTTCCAGCAGCTTCTGGTCCATCCAGAGCTGCTTCCTGCTGGTTCCTGGTTGACTCTTGACCATCCTGACCAGTCGTCTCTCAGCAGCAGCTGGTAGTTCGTGTTTCCTTCCTGATGGTGGCAGTAACACAACTGGACCATGAACTTTATGCTGACACACTGATGGTTCTGGATCTGAAGCTGCTCTGAAATGGCTCCAAGTGACTTTCTGACTGGTTCCAGTCACTGATTTTCTTTTGCAGATCTTTGCTGAGCTCCTCAGACTCTGTAGACCTCCGTCAGTGAACACAGCACCAGAGCCA
>NW_007578422.1:235214-240044 GCF_000690725.1 Stegastes partitus | reverse complement strand
ATTTTTAACAGTGTGCGCTCTGCTTGGCTGCTGAGGCTTTAGCTGGAGGACATGAAGTGACAGTTTTAGAAATCAAACCTGCTCGTTTGACCGGTTGTTGTTTAGTGTTTGATGAACTAGAGGATGAATTATTTCTCTGGCGTCCACGATGACAAACATTTCAGCTCAGAGGAGTTTAGACTTTCTAGGAAAGCTGAAGCTGAAACCTGCAGCTCAGACTGATGGACTTTAGCTCCAGAGTCGAACCCGCCGCCGAGGTGAACGACCTCCAGGCTGAGGGTCACTAGAAGGCGTGCCGGAGACCTCCAGGTGAGTCTTACCTGGCAGAGAGACCACCTCCAGCCTGAATGGAGAGGCTCTGAACCGAGGCCAACATCTGGCCACTCAGAACCTGTTAAGTCCATTATCAGCGCAGAGTCGCTTAAATTACAGCCAGAGAAGAAGAAAAAGCAGCTGTGAGAGCGATAAGCTGTGAGAAAACTCCCCGTAACGCCGTGTGACAGCGGCCGGCAGGTTTACAGGGTGAGAGATTGACTGTCGGCCGTAAAACACTATCGGGAAGGGCGTGTCGGCGTAACGCAACACTAATGTCACAAGGCTGAGGGGAAGGTGGGCAGCGACCTGGAGGGAGTCTGGGAGCAGAGCAGCAGCAGATCACGCTCATCCAGCAAAAGTGTGTTTTTGGTTACTGCTGCTGCTCCTCGGGGACGAGGCCCGACTGGAGGCCGCCGCCGAGGCCGAGGCCGAGCTCCGGAGGGGCCGAGCTCCGGAGGGGCCCTCCGGTATTTGAAGGATGGAGTGATGACAGCACGACGTTGTTTGTGTATGAAGAGGAAACGGAGGGAAGCAGCTCTGAACATGTCGGTGGACGTGCACGAGCCTGCAGAGCTGCAGCAGCGCAGGCCGGCGTTCAGCTGCAGCTCAGCGGGTTTAACTTAAACCTGAAACTTAGTCATCCTCAGTTTAATAAAGAGATTCTGAATGTCGTCGTGCTTTTATAAACAGTTTCTGACAGTTTCTGATTTTCTGTATTTGCATTTTTGTCACAAAATGCTTTTAAAGTTTTTTGGACGTTTCGTGAAGACGTTGACGTTATTAAAACCTTTTTAGTTTGACTTTAAATATGTTTGGTTTTATTTATCTAAAGTGTTAGAATAGAATATGTAATCAGTTTTATTTATTCATTCGTCTATTAATTTAGACATTTTAGTCTCGTCTTACAGAGCTTTGCTTTTTTTTTTTTTAGATTATTGATCTGCAATTTTAGACTGACTTCATGTATTTTATAACATTTTTAAAGTTCTATTTCCAGAATTTTATTTTAAAATCCCTTTTTTTTATTTGTCTATTCTTATATACATTTTAATCTCGTGCAGTCTTTTACTGCTTTAAAAAATATTTTGAAAAGTAAACTCAAGACCTGCCCTTTTAGCTTTTAATTGATTTTATCTCATTTTATTTTTATTTGATATTTTCTTTGGTATTTTTAAAAGCAAAATCAAGCTTTAAATTATTTGCATTTCTTTAAAAAATATTTTGTTTTATTAATTGACTATTTATTTATACAATTTAGTCAATTTATCTGCCTTTTATACTTTTTAGAATTAACAAATATATATTTTCCCCTTCCTTCTCTTTCTTACTATACTTATTTTTGACAGAGTTTCTTCAGTTCATCAGCTGATTTTATTGAGTCTTGTATTTCTAAAAATAACATTTATGGCAGAACAACGTGTGAACAAAGTTAGAGGAGAATCTGAGCCTCTATAGATGGCTGTAAAAAAAAAATTATAATAATTTTGTATGAAGTTTTTCTCAACAAGTCCAATAAAACCCTCAAAAAAAGTCAATAAAAACTAAAGAAACTTGCTTATTTTTCGTTGTTTAATATGAAACCAGCTGGTTAGCTTAGCTTAGCTTAGCATAAGGTGTTCAAGTGCACATTAAGTTGAAATATGAATAAAAAGTGTGTCGGTTTTTAGCTGTGAGTGTGAACTGAATGCAGCATCATGCTACAGCGCTGAGCTCCTGCAGCTTCATGTCGACCTGTGCGGCTGCGTTCGGGTCACCTTCACCTGCACAGTGTCTGTTAAGACCCGACGACATCTGAACCGTTAGCAAAGACTCCAGAACCACTGTCCAACCGATGAAGACCAAACCGTGCAGGTGGGTCTTGAAATACCCCCAAACCTCGTCTGCGGTGAGATAATGTGTTTGTTTTGCGGCTCTTAGATAAAAAACTGAGAACGTTCCTGCAGCAGAGACGTCACCTTTCACTTAAAGAGACGTCAACGCCGCGTTCACGTACCTTTGTTTACAACTTTTTCCAGTTGCGTGGCGGTCGGACGGCTCATCGGGGAGCCACTACGTTTTATCACCGTTGCCGGTGTTATTTTATACATCAGTCATCCGTAAATCACCTTAACTACGGTCTGTTTTCCAGATTTAGGCGTCCTGAACAAGGACAGCAGCAGGACGTCTTCGCTGTCACCACGGATGAAGTTCTGTGTGTTTGCACGTTATGATCCAGATAAAAGCAGCCGCGGACGGATGGAAACGCAGCGATAATCAGGCTTCAGCTTCGTCTGCTGCTAAAGAAACCACATTTCCCAGAAGTCTGTCTGATAGAACATCATTTGCTCCAATTGAAGGGTTCTTGAGATGTTTTTAATTTATTGTTTTTATCGTGTTTTAACGTCAGAGTTTGCAAGTTGGTTGCAAAAAAGGAATCTTAGATGTTAATTTGAGATGCACGGTAAGTCATTCTGTTGTTGAATTAAGTCTGAAATGTGCTTAAAGTAATGAGATTAAACATATTAATTAGCTTTGGAAGAGCTGAGAGGCAAGTGGTTTGCTGTTACATTTATTTCACTTTAATTTGTTCAGAAAACCAAAGTGATTTCCGTCTTTATGTGACAGCGTTGCATCTAAATGTTGAGTTTAAATGAACAAAGTTTAAACTTTCAGAGCTCTAATGTGCAGCTGGAGGTTAGAAATCAGCTGCAATAATCAGTCAAATGTGTTCCTCTTTTGCATCATTTGCAGAAATGTTTAATTAATTTCTCTCTTCCTTGCTTGTCTCTATTATAGCAGCGTGTTCCTCTGACTGAAGCAGGCGGCACGTGATTGGTCGATTTGTTGCCGAGGAAGAGTCACATGACACGTTTTATATGAAGCACATAAAATACAAAATAAATACATTTACTAATGTTATTTTTATTATTATTATTGTGAGTTTAGCTTTTGTTTTCTTTGATTTCACTTTTTCCTTAATTGGATATGATTTTTATTTATTTTTTTTAATTTTACATTTTAAATATTTTATCTGGTGTCGTATTGATTTATTTTGAAAACATTTAACCGTGCTTACTTCTATTTTCCACTTATATCTGGTATTATTCTTCTGTTTGGACCTTTTGTCTTTACTCATCGTAAATTTTACACTTTATTGTGAATTTTGTACATTTTTTTCTTACTTGACTGAATATTTGAATATTGAATATTGAATTTCCCTTCTGGGATAAATAAAGTATTTTTCATTTCATTTCATTTCTGCTTATTTATTTATATTCGCTCCCGTTACTCTTCCTGCTGCAGCAACAGAATTCCCCCTTTAGAAGTCAATAAAGCATTTCTATCTTATTTTCTTAGGAACTTGATTTCCATTTTTTGTCTGTCAAGCATTTTGCAAACTTTGCTTTTAAAAGTTTCCATATAAATAAGGTTATAATTATCTGAAGCAGAAACCTGACGTTGTGAAACCTGCTGGAGTAAGCCGGCTAACAGAGAGAAAGCCTGGATATGTTAAACCTGCTCCGTCATGCCTCCGGTCAGACGTTTCCCTCGGCTACGCTACGGTGGGGTCGATATTCTCTTTCTCAAACAAACGTGTTTCCCAACATGTCACTCGACTCCTCTCAGTGAAGCGCGACAGAAATTGAATTAACTCTGGGCTCACATTCTGTACATTTGAGGTCAGCACGTACAGTTTTCTGACTTTAACCGACACCACGACATGCTCTGGACCCGTCCCAGCGCGACGCCGCCCAGCCGTTAAAGCCGCATGTCCCCGAGTGATCCAGCGGTCCGTACATCTCCTGCCGCATACTGTACCGGGCCCTGAACACACCTCCTGTTGTTTTGGTCTCTGTCATCCGGCGACAAGGTCGGGACTCTGCGACCCGCCGGGTTCTGGCAGCATGTCGAGGCCCGGGCCACGGAAATGTCACAATGCCTGAGCGGCACTATTAATGAGAAGTACTCGCGGCATCCGTCAGTCAGCGCCGGGCCTCATGCTGGACGCCCACAGGAGCCGGCTGCAGAGAGTGTGGCGGTGTTGATGGCAGAGTCACCTGTGCGGTGAGACGGACGGCCAGGTGGGCCAGACAGCTGGAGGCTCTATTTCTGTTTGATATGAAAGAGGGCGGCCTAATATAGGCATGGACACGGAGGCAGAGCCGCTGGAGGAGCTTCTCTGCAGGCCGCACGATTAATGCAGCGAAATAAATCAAAGGCAGAAGTTTTAAACGTTTCCCATCAACTTGTGGAAATCTGCTGCTGCAACGTTGCTCAATCTTCATGAACGTGTTCACTGGAGCCAAAGACGGAGCTATGTGAAATATTTTGGCTGAGTTTTGAGAATTTTTTACACATTCTCCATTTCGATTGTCGAGCTGAGAAGACGTGTTTAAGGTTAAATATCTCCAGAAATAAACGGACCACAGACGGTCAGTGTGGTGAGGACACAGACGGAAGAGTTTCCAGCAGATTCAGGATCCAGCAGAGGACACATTTTTAAAATTTTTGGCAAATAAGGAAGAAAAAAAAGTG
>NW_007578422.1:216952-234229 GCF_000690725.1 Stegastes partitus | reverse complement strand
AGCTTCTGTTCTGGGGTTGATTCACACATTTCAACCAGAACACTTCATCTCTGGACACAGAACCGTCTCCTTCCTGAGCCTGTGATGGCTGGACATTCCCATGGTGGCTATACTTGATAGAACTGTCTGAACAGATGAACGTGGAACCTTCAGGCATCTGGACCAGACTGGTGGAGGTCCACAGTTCTCTTTAGATGTTCCATGTTGTCACTAAAGGAAGCAGTGTGTTTGAGGTGTGCCTCCAATTAACTCACATGTCATCAGTTAACCAATCAGAAGCTTCCAAAGCCATGACGTCATCATCTGGGCTTTCCCAAATAATTTGAAGGCATCTTAGTGGATGGAAACTTATGACTCTGAAGAAAGCAGTAAAAAATTCTCTCTCTCATTATTCTGGCGTTTAGCGAATAGAAATAATGTTGGTGATCCTGACTGACCTGAAGCAGGAAAAGTTTAGTCTGATTTAATGTCAGACGGTGAGAAATAAAAGGTTTCATGTCTTCTTATACAGTGGATGTAAACTTCTGGTTTCAACTAAACACTTATTGGAACTTTCTGGGGACACAACACCACCTCTGTTTGAACATTTTGCACTTTCTACCATTTTCGTGGTCCAGTAATTATTCCTTATTGATGCTTTGTGACATTTTTGACTCATTTTGGACATTTTTTAATCATTTAATACCAAAAACTTGCACGTTTCCCCATTTTCAAGGGCAAATATTTCAAAAATGTGTCCTCTGCTGGACCCATTTAATCTGTTTGATCTGCTGGAAACCGTTCTGTCTGCGTCCTCACCACAGTTCATGACTGTGGGAGTTTTTACTTCTGGACATATCGAAGCCTTAACGAGGCCTCCCAGGTAGGATGCACATTTAAGGAGGATGATGGAAAACTTTCCACATCTGAAAACATGCGTCATTCTCAAAGTAAGTCAATCTAAATCTGCAGAGACGTCGTGCACTTGTTCAACTCTGCAGATTCCACCTCCTACCTGCCGGGTTTATCGGCCTGACGGGGCTCCGAGGGCTTCCCCCGACATGAAAAGAAAGGCTTGTGTTCGGGGGAGATCATAATCCAGAATTCTTTACAGGATATTTTCCAAATGAGGTGTCGTTTAGCCTCCTTACCCACCTGTGCTGGCATGGGAACCTTCCTCCTCCTCCTCCTCCTCGTCTTCCTCGCTTCAGTCAGGGCTGCATTTTGTTTCCTGCTAATCCTCCTTATGAGAGAGTCGGCTCTTGTAGCAGCAGCCAGCTTTGATCCCCAACAGATGAAGACAAAAAAACACTTAAGCTACTTAGACAGCCTCTCCCCCCTTTTTTCTTTTTTTTCTTCTTCCCTTCGCTCCTCGTCTCTCGGCTCATCCTTCGCCTCGCTGCACCGGAGGAGGTCAGCGGGGTTGTGCAGGGCAGCGACCCCCCGAAGGTTCGCATGTTAGCCGCGCACGCTAGTGGTTATCTATCAGCGCGATGCTTAAGAACGTTACGTCTTCACATGAAAACAAAAAGTCAAGACAGTAAAGAAGACGGAGCGAAAACCAGCTGCAGCGAGTCAAACACACGATGCAGCGCGTGAGATCAGGCAGCTTGTTTCATTCACTGATGTTCGCTGCAGACTGAACACGTCTATTCAAGTGTGTTATTGTTCAGGGTTCAATAATTTACGTGTTTGTGGGATTCACGGTGACACTTTAATGTGAAACCAGGGTGAAGGGGATGTCCGGTATGTTGGGTATTTGTTTTTTTGCAGATGATGTGGTTTTGTTGGTTTCATCCCAGTTTGAGGCCAGAAACTTGTAGATTTATTTCTCCGGGTTGCTTCAGAGTTTAAGCGTCTTGTTCACAAGTGATGGGAAAGTGAAACATCAGCAGAAATGCGAGTGTTGGTGGCTCCTGATCGGCTTCAGTTGGAGGCTTTTTAAGTCAACTGGGAGGAAACTCGAAGGCTCAGGTGGTAGAGCAGGTTGTCCACTGTCCGGACGGATCCGGTGATAATTTATAATAATTAGAATTTAATTAACGTCGCTGCAGGTATTTAATGAATTCAGAGGAAATGGTCCTAAAGAGCTGGAAGCAACAGAATCCAGCTCCTCTTAATGGTTTGTGGGGAAAAACACTCATATCGGTGAGTGTCATTGTTCTTTAACCTGTTAGTGTCCATGTTCGTTGCAGTAAAGGTTTAGTTTTACGGACATTTCATTTCATTGTCCGATATATTTGAAATCGTAGAGCAACGTGCGTGAAAAAGTTTGGGTTTTTTGTATTAAGCATCTCTGAGATGTTTTTCAGACGAATTTTGGTGCTGAAATGTGGAAATATTCATCCTTTAATCACTTCACACAACTCAAAGTACAGCCTATCTGTCTGTTCAAGTCACGGTTCAGTTCACACTTGTTGAATCTCACGAGGTCCGGCTCGACTTTTACAGATAAACGACCAGATCGAACATTCACATGTGCAACGGACCGAGTTAGAAGTCATCGGATTATCGGAACCGAGTGCAGGTAAATTAGAAACACATCGTAAATAGTTTTTAAAATCTCGCTTAAGAAGGTGAAACACTTGTAAAGATCATGTTCATCATTCAATCTGGAGTCTCTAATGACTCCTAGAACTCTGAATCTTCTCTGATCTCCATCACAAACACAATACTGCATTTGGTTCTTTCGTAGATTCATCAAAGGTCTTCTAGAAATATGACTAAATCTACTGGGTCATAAACATACAAACATAAAAGTTAACATCTGGTTAAACTTCCATGTCCTCCTCAGTCGGGTTCTTCTGGTCTCCGTCCACCAGCTTCTGGTCCATCTCTGACTCCTCTGGACAGAATCGCTGCAGTTCAACTAAACTTGTCGTCTTTCTGACTCAGACTTGGTTCTTCATCAGTCCACAGGTTCTGGATGGTTCCAGTCTGGACTTTGGGGAGACCAGTCTAGAACCTTCATTCCAGCCTGATGGAACCATTTCTTCACCACTTTGATGTGTGTTTGGGCTCATTGTCTGGTTGGAACATCCACCTGTGTCCAAGATCAACCTTCTGCTGATGGTTTCAGGTTTTAATCCTCCTTCTTCATTGTTTCATTTACCAGAACAGAACCAGAGCATGATGCTGCCACCTCCATGCCTGATGGTCAGTTTGGTGTTCTTGGGGTTGAAGGCCTCACCTTCTCTCCTCCAGACAGTGTTTGTTCCATCCGACCACAGAACTTTCCTCCAGAAGGCCTTTTCTTTGTCCATGTGATTTCTAAAACCAGCAGGAAGAGAAGCAGGATTGTGTCGGCGTGTGACTGCAGGTTTGTGTAATCATTTGACCCGTTAGCGCCCGGTAATGACGGTCATGTGACCAGAACCAGAACCCGCTGACAAGGCAGTGATTGTGTGTCTGTCGCTGTGTTTGTTTTCCAGCTGCAGTGACCCTGAAATTGAAAACGTGCACAGATGTCTGCGCCCGACACACTTTAGCCAAACTCCAGGTGCACAACACACACACACACACACACACACACACACACACACAGAGCCAAACCCAGTCACACACACACACGCCGACACACAAATACACACTCTCAGACACACACATGTTGACACACAAAGATGCAAATGGACACACACGGAGCTGAAAATACTCCCATCCTTTATTTTTAAATCCCGTATTACTCACTCAGCACCGTTAAACTCTGCTGTTGCTTTTAGACGTCTCACTTTCTCACACACACACACACACACACACACACACACACACACACACACACACACACACACACACACACACACACAGTTGTGCAGAGCTTCTGGTCAGTCTGTCAGTCAGCGTCAGTAATCTGTCTGTCAGTGCTGTAATTAAAGCCACTGAGCATCGTGCTCTCTGATTGGTCCTCCTCCCCCTCGCTGGTTTGCAGCTCTGGCTGCTGATTGGCTGAAGGTGAAGTTTGTTGTTGCACCGATGATGAAAAAAACTAACAGGACCTGCAGTTTCACAGTTTTGAGCCATTTACACCGAAAGAAACGAGATCACAGCCGAGTTTGTTCTGAAAACGATCTGAGAAAGCTATGTTGAGGTTCTGTTTTAGTTCCCAGAACGTTCTTGTCAATTTCCCCACAACATTAAATCATGACGTTTAAAGAACGTTTTAAGGATATTTCCATTTCCCGGTAAAGTTAATACAATGTTTTGAAGACAACATTCAGACGACGTTATCAGGAGAACTGATGATGTTCTACGATAAAGAAGCAAGAACGTTCTTCAGCTAACCTTTAAAGAATGTTTTCCAGATGTTATCGAAGCCTCAGATGATTTATAAAAAACGTTTCTGTAACATTTTTCCTTTTTGTTGAGGGAACTGTAGGATTTTCTACCCACAATGTTCCACGATAACAACGGAGGAACGTTCTCAAAGCAACATTCTAAAACGTTTTCCAGATGTTTTTGTTTTCGAGGAATTTTTATGAAACGTTTCTGTAATGTGAGATATTAACAAAGGTGGAGCGTTCTGGCCGCAGTGTTCTAAAGATGTTTGGGGATGTTGTTGAGGGAACACATTATAGAACGTTCGTCTGTCAAAACGTTCTCACAAAGAAACTTCTAAAACCAACATTCAAAAAACATATTTAAGATGTTTTACTGCACTGTTAAAAAAATGCACAAAAACCAAAACATTTAGCAATTTTCTGTTAATTCACAGATTTTTTTTAAAATTTTTTGCCTGTTTTGATAAAATTATAGATAATAACTTGCTAGCAGTGAAATTTTTTTTATTTAATTTTTTTTTTAAATTAAGGCCATAACTGTAAATGACATCCAAATAAAAATGTATTTTTACAAATTATATTTAAAAATTAAAATACAATTATTTTCCAGATGTTTGCTGTTACTATCTCAGTTATTTTCTTCTTCTTCTTTTTTTACACACTTTATGTGTTTTTGCAATTTTTTTATTTTTTATTTTATTTTTTTTACAGTGTAGTCAGACTATTGTAGATATCTCAAACTGGAATCTGTAATATTCATAGTTTTTGTGCAAATATTTACAGATTTACATTCATGCATTTTTAGAGTCACACGTTGTAAAAGAATAATTTTTGATTTGCAAAAAAAAGGAAAGAATTTTGACGTGGACATGATGTTTTTGCCTATTTTTTGTAGGATTAACAGGTGAATTAACACTTAATTTACGTTACCGTACCCATTATTATGTGTAATTTAACTAAACTGGGAAAATCAGGTAAATTATAGTAATTTTTTTTAATACCATTAAACACTGTTAAAAAAAAATCAGTAACTAATTTTACAGATATCTTGAACTGTGTTAACTGTTTAGAATTTAAATTAAAAATCAGTTTTTCCATTTTTTTCCCACTTACATTAATTCTATTTTGTGTTTTAAGTCTTGTTTTCAGTCCCTGTTTGGTAAATACAAATAAAAGTCCTGGTTTGGGTTTAAATACAACCTTTCACACCTTCAGGCAGCGACGCTGACAACACCAGCGGAGAACACTTGTACTCACGCCGTCTATTTATGACGTCCACATGGTTTTTTTTAAAGTCGTGCACGTGGAGAAGCGACAGTGAAGGGTAGCCGGGCGGCAGCATGTGATCAGCGCTGGACGTAAAATCATCAAGTGGACACATACATGACACCAAATGAATGTCGCTCTGTGTCAGCCGGACGTATAAATAGAAACGCGAGTGCTAATAAGTTCAGCGGATCGGCTTACAAGGTGACGATGATGTCAGTGTTGTGTTTTTCCTTCTACGTCACGCCGTCGCCGTCCTGCTGTGAAGCCAAATCAGAGCAGTTTGGTTGTGCAGGAGCTGAACTTTGAGGCTGAATATCGACCCGCATGAATCGGTGCATCCTCCCCGTGGGCCGAGCAGCCGAGGTGCCAGAAGGCCACTCGAGCAGAGTGATGACAGGACGGACCAGAGCTGGAGCACAGTGTTTGCAGGAGCTGCCAGGTGAGTCCGTCCTGCTGTGTTTGGGACTTCGCCATGGAAACCGCTTCAATGACCCAAACCTGATACCTGAATCCGTTCCTGGCTGCTGCTGAGGAGACACGGAACAGGAAAGTGTGCAGAGTTGAGCAGGTCTGTTCGTGAGCAGCTATCTGCAGAACTCTGCAGCGTCTTCGAACGAGTCGCCTCCTCAGATCCTCGTCCAGAAACTCCCTCTGCAGCGAGTCCAAACGCCGTAAAAGCGACTGAAACAGAACGCCGGCGGGGACGGCGTTAAGTCATTCAGATCCAGTCTGAGAATGGAAACGAGTCCAAGGTTGTACTCGGAGGAGAAAAATCCAGCAAAACGAAAATGTCTGAACTGAGTGAACTCACGCCGTCACTCTGCGACGCTGCGATGGCCGACGGGGTCCATGTGACCGCAAAAACCTGATAGACGATCGTGTGACGAGGATTTATCGTCCTCACAGCGACTGAGAGCAACACGACGGCTCTTTAGTCAGTCTGAACACAAGTTTTCATGGGAAATTTCTGCAGAAAATCATGTTTTCTTCCATCTGCAGGCTCCAGAAGCAGCACTGTAAAGTAATCGAGTACATTTACTCAAGTACTGCGCTGGTGTACTTGAGTTTTTCTACTTTCTGCTAATTTCTCCTCCCACTCGAGCACATTCCAGAGAAAATTATTGTGCTTTTTACTCTAATACATGCTTTAATAGCTAACAGGTACTTGAATGTTCAGTTCACTGATGCAACTTATGATCAATTAATAAATTATGATGTCATTTAATTATGTTACTGAAGCAGAGGAAATAAACTACTCAGGAGTAAATAAAGTCATTAAAATCAGCTTTAGCTTCTATTATATTAAGAAATTAATCATAAAAGGAAATTCTTGTTCCACATATGGCTCAAAATATTGCAATGACTTGATAATAAATGTAATACAATAACAATGAGATATAACGTTAGAGAGCGTTAGTTTAAATAAAGACAAGAAAACATTAGAACAGAAAAGTTAGAAAAAAAATCCTGAAGCAGTAAATAATCTGAAATATAAAACATCTATATTTGAAATACTGCACATGAAACTGGAATATTGCAGATTAAATTTGATTATTGTACACGAACACGGAATATTGTAGTGAAAATTTAAATATTGCACTTGAAAACTGGGCTATGGCAAATAAAACTGGAATATTGCACATAAACATGGAAAAATTGTCCGTGAAATGTGAATATTGCACATGGACAATTGACTATTGCGCTTGAAAATTGGAATATTGCAAAAGAAAATGAAATACTGCACATGGAAATCAAACTGAATATTGCACGTGACAGCTGGAACATTGCACATGAAATGCTAAAATTGCAAATGGAAGTTTGAATATTGCAGATTAAATTTAACGAACGGACGAACGTGCGATATTGCACATGAAATTAAGAAACTAATCACAAAGGAAACTCTTGTGACAGATAATGCTCAAAAAAAATTATACATGATCATAAATTAAGCACCTAATACAACAGAACAAAGATATAAGTCTGTTATTAGAAGTAAATCTAAATATGATTCTAATAATTATGATGCTATAATATAATCTGTTTTGTTCTAAAACGCATCATTCTGTAAATAAACACTTTTGGGACTTCAGCTGTACGTTGATGCTGATGCTAACATTTAAATGCAGGCTTTTTATTTGTAATAGAGTATTTCTACTCTGCGGTATGAGTACTTTTATCTGAGTATTTCTCCCACGACTGCCAACTGTTTCTGTTTCCAGCCTGCAGCTTTAATTTATCGCCGTGCCGACCGCATGAACCAAACGTACAAGTCTGTGGTCACATATTTGTCATTTGTGCCGTTTCTAAAGCCGCTGCTTCTCTCCCGCTGCTTTCACCGATTCTTGTTTCGCTGGAATAAATGTGGACTGAAGCATAACCCTGGTTTATTAGCTGGACTGTGTGAAACCGGCTTCTCCTCTCGACTCGCCGGCTTCGCTAATAACAGGGGAGGGATGGTACGCCGGCAGACGGACGAAGCCGGAGTCAGAAGCTTCTGCTTCAGCTTCCTCCCGTTCTGGTTTCCTGATAATAAACATGGAGATGCTTCTGCACATGTTCTGGCCTGCAGCGGTTTACTACTGACGGGATGTAAAACAGCTTCTCGTTAGCGGTGATTCTCTTTAAAATGCCGTTTCGGTTTGCGATCAGGTTGTCACTTCAGCTGAATTTGAAGCAGCGTTCGGTTATGACTCACATAAACCCTGTTCCTACAGGATTAGTATTGCCTCGGGACCAATGGTGATTTGTAATAATTGTGGAGGATGTCTGTAATGTGCGAATGCGCCATGTCTGTAATTTGTAAAGCAAAAATTCCACCGCAAATGACCTCCCATATTCCACCAACATCCTGTGATGATACTAAGCCCCCGTGTGACTCTGCATCTCAGTGTTGTTTTAGTTGTTTTTTTATTTTGCACCTTTTTCTGCCTCCTTCCTGGTTGAACTGTGGAGGCTGCGGTGGAAATTATTGACAGCATTTTAGGTGCAAATTCAGGAGTAGGCCAATACGCAACAGGACCATCCGCAGGTCAACAAGTAGAGGGAGATCTCTGAGGACATTGATGATACGCGCTAAGAAGCATTTTTCTAGGCCTGTCTTTCAACAGGCTTCATGCGCTGACGGTCCGTTATCCACAGATTTGACATCATATCCGGGCTGTAATGTCAGTAAATTCAAGTAAAATACAGACTTCAGGGTAATTCACAAATGACCAGAGATCTCCAGGTAACACTAATCCTGTGTCAACAGTACATAAGATGGTTATTTACTGAGACGAGGACTTCCTGAGCTGCTCCAGACGACATGTCGACCACGTCGGTGACGTCTCTGACGGTTATCTGTTGATCCTGATGCTCAATTCTTTCACTTTCTTGGATGTTCTCTGTTGCTTTGCCCATCGAGGGTCGCCTTGTCTCATCATCATCATCATCATCATCATCATCATCCGGAACTCTTCTGGAGATTTTAAAGCGAGCAAACATCTCGTCCAACTCGTTGCTTTCACCTCTTCTGGCTTTCTGAAGCATTACAAGAGTCTCTGTTTCTGTTTTCTCCAGTTTCATGTCGTCTCTCGGTTTCATTTTGGGATCCATCGTTGCACCACAGATGGGCATTAAGGAACCATATATGGTAACTTCCTTTAAAAACGGCAGGGGGCGGAATCATGTGACTTCATCCGACCAATCACAACACAGTCTCTGTGGCTTCTGACCAATCAGGAGTGAGTTTGACTGGTGATTTGGAAACAAGTGTTTACAATAGTTTATCCACACATTTAGATTTGTTTTAACCCTGGGTGGGTGACGAATCGTATACTGTAGCTGCTCTGGCTTTGATTTTCAGCCTAAATGTAAATTTCCAACTATTTCAATGCGGCCATATGAAGGGTGAAGCTCACAAATCCACAAAAACTCCTGCAGCTTTTTTCTCGTTGTTAATCGTGACGTGTTCCTTGGCGTGCCGCCTGTCTCGGGACAATTGCTACTCACACATAGTGCGACCCTGGCGATGCACGAGGGATGATCTCGGCGCCTCTCGACCGACTGTCGTCCCGACCCAACACCAGGAAATGAGAGCGCTCTGGTCCAACTCTCAGATCCCTGCACTGGCTTCTAGTTAAATATAGAGTTTAATTTAAGGCTCCACTTATTGTCTACGAGTCTCTCGGAGCTCAAAATATATCAGAAATATTGTCTCTGAAGCCTGGAAGGTCTCCGAAATCTGGATCCATTTTCAAAACTAAGCTAAAGATTTACTACTTTAATTCTACTTCTATTTATTTTATAATTTATATTTAAATCCCTCAATTCAATTTGAATTCTAATGCTTCTAAGCAGTTTCTCTTTCTTTCAAACGTTTTTTCCCACCATGTAAAGCGCTCTGAATGTCCTCGGTGTGCACATGATGCTGTGTGCGTCACGTTACTTTTGGGTTTTGTTTGTTTCTCCTGTAAAGGCCGCTGCTTGTTTCACCTGTTTATAACGATAAAACTGGAGGCCAACTGAGGTCACAGAGTCCCAGAAGCAGCTTCAGACAAAAAGCTCTCTGGACATGAAAGAAACAAACACTCAGACGTAATACATAAAGTTATGTATTAAAGTTTCAGCTCCATTAAAGGTGTTTAGTTTGAAGCCGAATGGGCAGACGTAAATGTTTACAGAGCGGTCGCGTCCTCCATGAATCATGCCGGTGACGTGGAAAGTTTAATGAAGCCGAGACGTCCAGACCGAGCGACTCCAGAGCCGCAGAACAACGAAGGACGAGCAAAATCTGCATATTGATTTGTCTTTTTAAAGCTCCTGTGTTGCGTCTAGCGAGGGATTTATTTTCGTTTCATTTAACCTTCAGCTGCGGCGTCCACATTCAGCCAGAACTCCAATATGGATCCATTTTTATTGCGTTAATCACAATAGAAACAAAACAACACTGAAGTCTTGGAGGAATCTGGCGAAGTCAGAGCTTAACGCTGCAGTATTCTTTGGCATAATGAGGCATAAATTAAATATTAATCCTTTAGCATTTTGTAATTCACATGATAACAAGAGTCAAGCTGTAGAAAATCTAGAAAATCTTTGTTTGTTAGATGGTGCAAAATCTGATTTAATAGAAGAAAATAACAGGAAATGTTGCTTTTCCAACATCTGCAATAACAGTCTGAAGTGCAAAGCAACTTTAACATCAGAAAGATCCGGAAAAATCTGAGAAGAAACCTGCAAAGTGTTCTGACTTCTGCTAGTTAGCTGCTACAGTCTGACGTCAGGACAGGTGAGCTGCTAGCGTTGTTTTCTACAGGCGTGGAATTCATGTATTCCGGTAGATTTACCTGCAAGATGGCAACAACGTTGAATATTAATGATAGCTTAGCATTATGCTAACTGTAGCAGCTAATTTGTGTTTATGTGCATATTCTTGTAAAACATTGCTGAAAATTTTATCAGGATTTAATCCTTATTGTTTTATCTTGTTCTTTTATATTTTACTTTGTTGGGCTGATTAAAACAAAACAAAAGTTAAAAAACGGTCCAATAATCCCGGACGAGCCCCCACTGAGGTCATGACGTCGCTCAGGGCTGACACTGGAGTTTAATTGGTGTGCCCGGTTTTGCACTGTTTAATTTGTGGTTGTTTTATTTTGTTTCTTTATACAAAAAAGAGGAAAAACCTGAAGGGCAGTGTAGAAAAAACAGATTCATTAAATCCCAGACAAGCCCCCAATTTATGTTGTGACCCGGCTGCTGACTGACAGCTGACTTTAATTGGTTTTACTCTGGTTATTTCATCTTGTTTTTTTTTGTGTTTTACTCTGTTTGTCTGTGTGGTTTCATATAATTTGCACTGAGATTATTTTGCTCTTTTATACAAAAGACAAAAAACGAACAATTACAGTAACGCCTGGATCACAGATGACACCAGAGTTTACAAAAATAGGTTCTATAGTTTTAAAGGTTAATATTTAGCAGATAAAGTGCAAAAACGTGAGCAGACACCAGAGTTTAATGGTTTCATTGTGGTTATTTTATCTTGTCTTTTTGCATTTTGCTTGGATTTTTTAATCATTAGCATCATTGCATTATTATTTTTTGATCACATGACGTTATAATTGGCTCACAACTAAATTTAATTGGTTTTATTCTGGTTATTCTGTCTTGTTCTTTTATATTTTACATTATCGGTTTGCTTACTTTTCTGTCATTTGACGTGTGGATATTAGATTTTGTTCCCACTGTAAAGTTTAGTCTCCACAAAAAGATGCCATCGATCCCGGACGAGGCCCCGATTACGGATCATAAATGACAGCAGAGTTTACAAACATAACAGTTTTTACAGTTTTCAAAGTTCATATTTAGCAGATAAAGTGCAAAAACATGAGCAGACACCAGAGTCCATTGCTTTCATTGCAGTTACGTTACGACCAGGCTTGTGACTGACACCAAAAAAATAAAAAATAAAGTTTAAATTCAAATACTTTGACTTGATATTTAGAGGATAATGTACAAACAAAACTCAGGTGGAGGTTCAGAGGGTCTAATTAAAACTTAGCTGAAGAAAGATGCTGTTTAAATAAAGTTCTAATGTTTATGATCAAGCTTGATTTCTGTGTGTACTGGTGTATATATCCGTGTTCGTTCAGTAGCAGCAGCGTGTGACAGAGCTGCAGGAAAATGGCTTTATTGTCGATTCTGGTGTGTTTTTTTTGCGCCTCCTGCAGCTTTAAGAACGGAGCAGGAAGCGACGCCGCATCACGAGCGTCTGATAAAAGCGCTTAGAAGGTGGACGGAGGCCAGACATGAATATTGATGACGGATTGTGACAGTCGCCTCGTGTCTCCGGCCGTCCAACACGTGGTCGTATTGTTGTATTGTTGGGCCGAGGTGTCAGACACATGCAGGCTCAGTGCATGTACTGCTGCTGCATTAATTACCGGATCACATCTCAGGGTAATAACTGATTTATATGCTGCTCTGTGACTTTAATTTGCCTTTTTTTTTTCTTTTTTTTTAAAGAGGAAACTTCCAGCTATGAAAGCAGCAGCTAGAGTTACGTTGGTTTCTCTGCTGGCTGCCTCTGCCAGAGTTAATTCTGCGGCGTTCACACTTGACGTTCCCTGAAGTGGGTCTCCTTTCAGGCAGCTTCCACTTTCCACTCATGCAGAGCGAACACAAGAGGAGGAAGCCAAGACAACCTGCACAGTTTCACTAAAAACACAGCGAGCCGAGCAAAGAGACGCCAACTCTCTGCTTGTGTTCGCAGCTCGTCGCCTCCTCCGGCTGCTGGTTTTTAGAGTTAAAACTTAAACAAACGAGGAGAATGAGTTTCACTTTTTGGTCAATGGAGCCAAACGTCATTAAATAAGTAAAGCTGGAGGACAAGGAGGAAAAACTTGGTGGCCTGAAACTCTACCTGCAGCCTTTTCAGTCTAAATTAATTAAAAATCTGTCTGGAAAGCTAATAGTTGAAGCATATTATATCACTTAAACTTGGTTAATGTCTACTGACACCATACTGGGAGCAGACCAGCTGCACATATTCACGATCTCTGAAAATAAAACGATACCAGCTTGTGTTATTGTGTCTTTTCGTGGGGTGTTTTTGTTGTGATTATCGGTTTTCATGCTGATGATTTTACCTCTTATTTTGGGGATTTTAAGTCCATTTGTGGTGATTTTGTGTAGTTTAGTACTTTATATTGATCAGAATTAAATGATAAGAACAAACTGGGAGCAGACCACCTGAAAATAAAACTAAACCAACTTGTGTTGTTGTTTCTTTTTGTGGTGTTTTTGCATGTTTTTGTGGTGATCATCTGTTTTTATGCTGATGACTTTGCCTTGTCTGTTGGTGATTTTGCATCTTTTTTGGTGGTGGTTTTGTCATCTTGTTGTACTTTATACTGATTGTTCTTCAATTATGGTAAGAAACTGGGAGCACAGCAACAGAAAATAAAACTACACCAAGTTGTGATATTGTCTTAACATGGTGTGTTTGCATGGTTTTGTCATGATTATCGGTTTTCATGTGGTGATTTTGCCTCTTCTTTTTGTGATTTTGCATCTTTTTGTGGTGATTTTGCCTCTTCTTTCCGTCATTTTGTGTAGTTTAGTACTTTATATTAATCATAATTAAATGATAAGATCAGATTTGAAGCAGACAAACAGAAAATAAAACTATACCAATTTCTGTTTTGTGTCTTGTTGTGGTGTTTTTGCGGTAATCATCCGTTTTTATGCTGATGACTTTGCCTTGTCTGTCAGTAATTTTGAATTTTGGTGATTTCAAATATTTGCATCTTTTTCTTTTTTTAGATTTTGTGTCTTTAAGTACTCTTGTAATAGTAAATTTTCCCTGACTACTTCTTCTTTTGGTGGTTTTGCGTCTTTTTGTGGTTATTTTGCTTTTAAAACTTAAATAATAAGAACATACTGGGAGCAGACCAGCTGAACAGATTCTTGATTTCTGGACAAACATTGTTATTCTGCATATTGAATATTAAATTTACCAACGAACCAGCAAAGTTCAATCACTGAAGCAGTCGTCTATCTGTGCTGTAAATATCTAAAGCAGAATTTCAATTAAATCTGACAAACGGGACTTTAGTCTTTGACCTTTTGTTGACTCTACGAATGACTCTATTAATATATTTGACAATCAATTAGTCAGTTTAAGCATTTAAAAACAAAATAAAATAAAAACAGTCTGAATTCTGTGTTTGCAGCTTTTTCAATGTGAATATTTTCCGTTTTCTTTCCTCCTCCACGACAGTAAACTGAATATCTTTGGACCACACAAGATTTTTCATCATTTTCTGAGCACATCGACCAACTAATCAACCCGGACCCTATAAATATAAAGAGTTGGTGTTTCTCCAGAGCAGAACTTTGCCTTTAAAGTTCTGCCCAAGGAACAAGTGCCAACAGCTAGTTTCTGAACTAAAGAGAAAAATATTCCTGCATCATTTTTTAGACATGTCTGGGAACCTGAAGTCGTGGGAGGACTCAAACACATCTGTAATGTGTCACTGATAAAACTCCTCCGAAAAGTCGAGGGGTTTGTGCGTTCGAGTGCTTCCCATGTTCCCGTATCTTGTGTTTGCCTCCGTTAAACCTCCTCCAGATCCTTTTTTTTTTTTTCCTTTCTTTTTGAAGGCAGAGGAGAGGAAAAGCACGTCAGGTATAAACACATGTGACGGAGAGAGAGCGGAGCTTCATCCACTTTGCTCGGCTTTGATCTCCTTAATGGGGTGCTGGCCTCGATTCCATGTGTCGCCCGGGGCAACGGGACAAGAGGAGGCTGATAAGGCGGCCGGCTCAGACAAAACACGCCCGCAAAAGTGCATGTCGGAGTGAAACGTTTGCAGGATGAACGCTGCTTTTTCTCGGCGCACCGTTGGGAAACCGGCGTATGAAAGACATTGTGCGAATGTGTATCACACAGAGGGGTTCTGTTTTCTTTAATTTTCTCATGAACTTTTCCTCTCTCCCTGAACTTCCCCTCCTGTTTCCCGACCGCTCTATCTTTCCACTCCCTTCGCCTTTCGCCCGAGTCTGGACTTTCTTTGAAAACCGGGCAGGATTAGTTCGGAGCTGTCTGTCTGCTGCTTTGGGTGTGTCTGATATCGGGGCTTTTCCATTCACTCCGAACGCCTCAACACTCTCATTCACACGGGCCTCGGCGGACTCTGTGCCGGGAAGATTCCTTTAAAAAAAAGAAAACTGCCCTGCCTTTAATACTCCCCGAGGAGGAGGAGGCTATTTGCATACTTCAGGAACTTTTAATTAGAAGAGTCTGCGTTTCAGAGATATGATGCTTGTGACAAACCACCTGGTGAAACCGTCTTATTGGAAAGTGGATCCCGAAAAATAAAAAAGTTCTCCCCAATGGTTCACACCAAACTTTGTGAACAAGTGGGTAATTTTGATGGTAAATAAAATGATTTTTATGGTTCCCAAAGAGCGAATGTTGACGATTTTGGCTTCTTTGGTCCTTTGTAGTTAGTGCTAACATGCTAACGAGTTAACCGGGGCTGCAAATTGGAGCACATTTCAGTTCCTAAAATTAATAATCACGTAGCTAATCAGTTACTGCTTTAATTGTGAAGCTGTAAAGTCTAACTGGCGTTACTATCTCTGCTAACCGCAACGACAGATCGCAGGACATCTGGAGGATTTAGAACATTGCACCACTTTCAATAGACAGAACCCAAACACCGTGTAAAATTAGTTTAAAAATGGATGAATCCATGTCAATATGTTAAACTAATATATATATTTTTTTGAACTTTTTTTTTTCTAAATCTCTTTAATTTTGTGTCGCACATGTTTTTCCCACGACATATGTGTTGAATCATGACCTCCGTAATTAGCCAGCAGCGCTACAGTTATAGAAAATTACATTTAATTACATTTTTAATTAGTTTTTGTTCTCGCCTTCTCTCCGTGGGAACGCCCCGCAGCTCAGATGGAACACGTGATGCGTTCAAGGACAGTTGGAAAATCCAATGATTCTTTCACTTTTTACAGTTTCTGGCTGATACATGGTGTCATGTTGGTGACACATTTCGAACCTGCTGGCTTCAGAGGATTAATCAAGTTTCTGACAGAGTTTGGTTGGAGCAAGGGGTTTATTTTTTGCATTTTTTTTAGAAAGAGACGTAGAATAAAGTGATTTTAGGCTCAGTTTTGGTCATTTTACTGACGGAACCACATGTCACACGTGATGCATTCAAGGACCGTTGGAAAGATTCTTTCTGTTTTTACAGTTTCTACAATAAAGTGATGAGCAGAACGAAGAGATTTTGATGAGATATCGTGATTTTAGCCTCAAGTTTGGTAAATTTGGCTTCCTGTTTTTACAGTTCCTTGTTGATAAATCATAAACGCCGTCGTCATCGCTGACCCGACCGTCGTCATCTTTGATCTCCGTCGCTCCGCTGTTGCTCTTCGCTCTGCTAAATATTATCTCGGCGGCGGGGTGTCGCCCACGGGGGTCAGCGGGCCACATGTTGGAGCTCCTGGGAACCTCGGCGGAGCCCGACAGGAGGCTCTCCTCCCTCTGATGGAGAGGGCCGAGCGTCGGAGGGGCGGGAGGCGACAGCAGGGTTCACTGCTTCCCAAACTCCTGCAGAGCTTCAGTAGCCTGGCTGCCACCCTCGGCCTCCCGTCGAGCCTCTTTCTTCCCCTTCGCTGCTCTTTGTCCTCCCCCTCCGAAGCCTCTTACCTACTGGCCTTCCACACCTCCTCCAGGCCCCTCGGTGTTGTTCCATCTGCTGCCTTCACATCTCCGCTCTCCGGCGTGGAGGGATGTTTCCGTGTTGGCGGGGGGCTCTCGGCCTCACATCTCTGGATTTTACTGTACACAGTAAATTACATTAGATGTGAGCTTTATGGCCGAGGGTCAATATTGACTTTGAGGTGGGAGAGAGACAGTGGAAGCCGGACGGAGAGCGAGTCTGCTTGGCTTTGGGTTTTTAGTGCCCCTCGCCTTATTGAAACTGGCCGCTTCTCAAAGTCAACATAGTTAGAGATTTCCTCCCTTCACCAGGAGCTTTAGCCGCCATTAGCTTGTGTACAGAACAAGAAAGAAAAAAAAAAAAACGGCGACAGCAGAACATCCATTATGGAAATCATCCGCCTCCTAATCTACGCTGGAGAAAGTCTACGTCTTTATTAGTTTTCAGACTGTTATTCTACAGATTTACTCTGTTTTTATAAACTACAGATAACATCCAGTTAAATCACAGCCCACATCAAACATCTG
>NW_007578422.1:212199-214336 GCF_000690725.1 Stegastes partitus | reverse complement strand
GACTCCGAGAACCATTGAAACATGAATCTTTGTCTTTCATAGATTTATTAACGGTCGTCTGGAAATAAGACAAAACCTGTTGGGTCTGAAACATACATGCAGCAACTTCAATGATCGGCTTTAGTGACGCAGAAAGTTGTTTTGATCTGATGTTCTCAGCTTCATGACCTCTTGACTTCTCCTGAGTGACTCTGATTGACCCCAGACTTTGTGTTTTGATTGTCGTTTGATGCTTCATTTGTGCTATTTTGTCTTGTTTTTGTTGTTTTGTGTGTTGTTTGTGTCATTTGTGTCTGTTTTTTGTCATCCTGTGTCTCATTTGTGTTTTGTTTTTGATGTTTTTCTGTCTCGTTTGTAAGTTTGTCTTGTTTTCGTTGTTTTGTGTCATTTTGTGTCTTGTTTATCAGTTTATGTCTTGTTTTTGTTGTTTTGTGTGTCGTTTGTGTCACTTGTGTGTCTGTTTGTTGTCATTCTGCCTCATTTATATCTTTTGTGTCTTGTTTTTGCCATTTTTGTGTGTCGTTTGTGTCATTTTATGTCACATTTGTGTCATTCTGTGTCTCGTTTTTGTTGTTTTTTGTCTCATTTGTGTCATTGTGTGTCGTTTGTCAGTTTATGTCTTGTTTTTGTTGTTTTGTGTTTCCTTTGTGTCATTTGTGAGTCTGTTTTTGTCATTCTGTGGCTCATTTGTATCTATTGCGTCTTGTTTTTGTTGTTTTATGTCTCGTTTTTGTCGTTTTGCATCTCCTGCGTCATCAAGCGAGCATCATTAAGTTCCCTCAAACTGAAATTAGGTTCAAATCGACTAAAACAGACATTGTAGTTTAAATCATTTACAACAATAGACTGATGCAACAATTTGGCATCAAACCAACTCATCAAAAAACGTTTGCGTCCTAAAAAGTTCATCTAAATGATCTAATTATTATTTTATGGAGTTGGGGACTAGATGCCGTGCAGCGTACCTGACCCTGTGGTGGACGGTGGAAGCTGCCCGGCCCGCCGGCGGTCGGTGTTTTCGGGGAACGCTGCCTCGCTTCCCAGAGGTCACCGTCGGGTCAGAGCGGTGGCGGGTCAGAAAGTAGTCCCTGCTCCCGCTGTGTCCTCAGCCAAGTGGAGAATGTGGGTCATCTTCAAAGACGCCCCGACACGTAGCTCCATCGGCCGCCACGCTACGCTGAACCGCAGCGTCGCTCTGAAAACCAACATGGAGGGTCGAAAAGGGTCAGCGGTGGTCGACCACAACACGTCGCAAACAGAGCGGCTTCTATTAAAGCCTGGTCTGGTGTTGGAGGCTACTTGGAGCTTTCTGAAAACACTCCTGCAGGCTTTTGTTTTATTAAACAGTTTCCCATCAGCCACATGTATGAATGAATTTAACGAGCTAGTAAAGAAGACTTTCACCGCCCGCTCAGCTTCACCACCAGATGTGAAGGAAGCTGCAGGTGCTTTTATATTTGGAGGATTGTGGTGCTTCAAACACTTCAGAGCTGCAGGAAGTTAGTAAACAGGAACCAACAACCTGGAACTAATACCGTTGTTTAAGTACAAATCTGAAGCACTTGGACTTTATTCGATGCTTTTTATTTAACTTCTACACCAACATTCGCTAGCGTACGAGTTCTTACGAGAATCACTTGATTATTGGAGAAAATAACTGCTTTTATAATCACGCACGAGCAATAATAATCTAATTAATGATAAAATACGTAACTGTATAAAAGTTTAAGTATATTTTCCTGGTAATTCTCAGTTAACAGCTTCAGAGCAGGACCTTCACTGTGTATTTGCATTAGTTTTACTAAAATAAAATACGTGAATATTTCCTCCATTACCGCAAGTGATTACGCAACGTTGGAGTTTCCAGAAAGCTTATTAGTCTTGTTTTTGTGCAAAACTAGTCACGTACCAGTCAGATCAAACACTGACACAAACTAGTCTGTGTCAGATTTTCATCAAAATGAAAGTGTTGTGAAAAATCCCAGCTTCCTCCACGAGTAACGGAGAATCACTGGGATTAGTAATGCAATGACTGGATCTCAGCTGGAAGAAAACAAACAGGGAGGAGTTCTGGAACAAAACCTACAGTTTTTGGTAAAACACAAACCAACCAGTTTGTTTGTGTAGAACTTTTCCG
>NW_007578422.1:210423-211679 GCF_000690725.1 Stegastes partitus | reverse complement strand
CAGTTTAGTTTCTGACAACATTCAGTGAACGTTGATGACAGAACATTATAATAACTTTTTGGAGCATAACTGGAAGTGAAGCTATTCTTGGAACAATCTTACAACGTTTGATTGAAGCTTGAGCTGATCTCAGGTTCCTATGTAGACAGTTAACCTCTGGTTCTGTCGTGTCCGACTCGTAGAACGGTGTTTGTTCCACCGTGTCGGGTTCTTTAGGTGAGGGTCACAACTCCCTGCGGAGGTTTGGGTTTGTTCAGGAAGCCGAGGCTTGAAAACTCGTTCTGGCATTTCACACACACTTGTCTGGTCACACTCGAGGAGGTCAAGAGGAGAACTTCTGCGGTTCCGTGTTTACCGCCGCGTCGCAGAACCACGTGTGAGTTCTGTAGGTGGTTAACGTCCTCGTGTGCAGCTCAGAAAAACAGGCATCCATCAAGCCGGAGAGGCGGCGCTCGGTTTGGTCGAGTGCTTCCCAAACAGCACGGCGGCTTTCAGGAATATCTGAGGTTTGCTCGCGTTCAGCTGCACGAGATGTTTTCTTTTCCCTCAAACATCTCGTCGCTGTTGTGAGCTTCTGTAAAGCAGCTTTCGTGGAAACACTAGAAGCAGAGGGTGTTGTTATAACATCTACCAGTAAACACCACGGAGGTCATCAGTCCTGAGTCTCCAGTGACTCCGAGAACCATTGAAACATGAATCTTTGTCTTTCATAGATTTATTAAAGGTCGTCTGGAAATAAGACAAAACCTGTTGGGTCTGAAACATACATGCAGCAACTTCAATGATCGGCTTTAGTGACGCAGAAAGTTGTTCTGATCTGATGTTCTCAGTTTCATGACCTCTTGACTTCTCCTGAGTGACTCTGACTGACCCCAAACTTTGTGTTTTGTTTGTCGTTTAATGCCTCGTTTGTGCTATTTTGTCTTGTTTGTGTCGTTTTGTGTCTGTTTTTTGTCATTCAGTGTCTCATTAGTGTTTTGTTTTTGATGTTTTTTTGCGTCTCGTTTGTAAGTTTGTCTTGTTTTTGTTGTTTTGTGTCATTTTGTGTCTTGTTTATCAGTTTCTGTCTTGTTTTTGTTGTTTTGTGTGTCGTTTGTGTCACTTGTGTGTCTGTTTGTTGTCATTCTGGCTCATTTATATCTTTTGTCTTCTTTTTGCCATTTTTGTGTGTCGTTCGTGTCATTTTTTTGTCAGGATTTTTGGTCATTCTGTGTCTCATTTGTGTCTTTTGTGTCTTGTTTTTGTCATTTTATGTC
>NW_007578422.1:204246-207330 GCF_000690725.1 Stegastes partitus | reverse complement strand
CATCATGATGCTGCCACCACCGTGCTTATGGGTGAGTTGAAATATTTTTTAAAAAATGAAGCCGTCGTGAAAAGTCTCATCTTTGTGCTCATTAACAAAAAATAAAAATTGATTAAGCAGAAGTCAACTGGTGATATTTTCTGAACCACACGTCGCTGGATGTCACAATAATACAAAACAAAAGTAAAATTTATTTGTTTGTTTGTGATATGAAATAATCAATTGCAGAATTTAAAAACAAGATGCTTTTGTTGAATTTTTGTAACTAATTACTACTAAAAAAAAAAGAAAACAACAACCATAATTTTACTAAATAGGAGGATAATGGTGGTTTTAGAGTTTCGCAATGGTTCTCCAATTTAACTTCCTCTTTTTTTTTCATATTTCCAGTAACCCAAAATCAGAATTTGTATTTTTTTCTTTCTCTATTTGTCCAGCATCACAGATTCTGGTTCTTTAGCTGTTATTTTATGTATGAAAGCCTGAAAGTCTGAATCTGTGTGTGTGACGCTGCAGGTTCAAGACAAAATGGATTTTTATTGAAAGAGGTCATAAAGAGTCACAGAGTGAGGCGACGCATTGCTGCACACACAAAGTGGCTTCTACCCCAGAAGTGAATCATCTCAAATTCAGTCACTTCTTCTGAATATTTGACAAACCAGTTTCCAGTTTCTTAAGAAAGTGATGTCAGTCCTAATCACATCCTTTTATAAAACCGCAGTTTAAATCATACATCTCTGAGTGCGTGAGCAGAGCTTCTTACTGTACGTCTGGAAGAAGTGTCTCCATTTAATCAGCCGTGTTGGCAAAAAGGTGTTTACATGAGCTGGTGGCTGAAAATGACTGAGTTCAGCTGTTCTCCGGCTGTGATGCAGCTCTGGCCCTCGGAGCGATTGTTTTGTTTCTCGTGAAGCCATGTTTAGGGTTCAATATCTACAGAAGAGAAACTCCCAGAGTCTGGAAATGTGCTGAGGACACAGAGGGAATAGTTTCCAGCAGATCAGAATGGTCAGATGGATCCAGCAGAGGACAGATTTGTAATTATTTGTCCTTGAAAATGGAAACAATGGAAATGGAAAAAAAAAAAATGTCCAAAAATATTTAAACCAGGGTGGCATCGTATCCCAAGAAAGTTCCTATAAGTGTTTACATATGGATGTAATAGACTGAAAATACAGTCTTTGGTCGACAATTCATAAACTTATGAGGCTCTAACATCAGTAGAGTCTATAACATCAGCAAGTATGACAAGAAAGGGTTCCAGTTTTTAGATATTGTGACTTGAAAACGATCAGAAATGACTCAAAACTGTGCAAACTGTCACAAAATGGCAATATTTAATAATACCTGGTCCTTGAAAATTTAAAAAAACTGCATGATTTTCAAATAAGGATGGTTTTGTGTGGCTCCAGAAAGTTCCTTTTTGTGTATATAATTGGATGGATCCATATTTCCTACTAAAAATACAATCTTTGGTCGACAATTCACAAACTCATGAGGCTCTAACATCAGTAGAATCTGATGCGTAGCAAGTATGACAAGAAAAGGTTCCAGTTTTTAGATATTTTGACTAGAAAACAGTCTAAATTGACTCAAAACTGTCCAAAATGTCTTCAATTTGTCCCCAAAAGACTTGTAATTGTCACAAAATAGTCATATTTAATAACAACTGGCCCTTGAAAATGAAAAAAACGGCATGATTTTCAAATAAGGATGGTTTTGTGTGGCTCCAGAAAGTTCCTGCAGGTGTATTTAATTGGACGGATCCATATTTCCACAAAAAAAAGTGCTATTTTGACTTGAAAACCATCAGAAATGGTTCAGAATGACTTAACGGTTGGCCTAAACAAGAAAAAGTTTGTCTAATATGACTTGAAACCTGTCAAAAATGAATAAAATGAATGAATGAAATCTAAAATTGTCCAAAATGAAGTGACACAAATGCAACTGTACACTGAAATGATGGATTCCTGTGAACTTAATTTTAGGGAAAGTTGACTTGAAGTTTCCCTTTTTTTAAAGGCAAAACAAGATGTTGATACTTGAAGAAAACTTGCAGAAAAATTGAGCATTTTTTGTATTTCAATCAAAATTCAAGTTGGCAGAATCCAGAGAATCAAACGGTCGAGATGCAGAGATGAGATCCATTCGAACGGTGGCTTTACATCAACTCAATAACACTGGGTTTATTTACAGTGCACCTCTTTAATTTCCTCATTTTACATCCTCCATTTGTCACCATGCTGATTCCCCATCCGTATAACCAACGCCGCCGCCGCTCGCCCGTTCTCCGTCTTTATACCCTTTAAACTGACCGTTGGTCTTCGGTTTGTTCATCTGGCAGCCAGACATGAGACAACATATGAAGCCGTGTTCCCCGTCAGGCCTCTCGCTGCCACAGGCTGTAAACCTGAAGCGCTCGCCGGCCGTCTTATCTCTGCTTCGTCCAGGCAGAGCTTTAATGAGGACACGGACGCCGTCGCTCGGTTAACGATATAACGCTGCACTCTATAAACCTCCCAGTGATCGTCCAGCAGGAAGCTAACGGGCTAACGCGGTCGGAAACAAACCTGGAACCAGCGACAAACCATTTATCGTTTAGGAGGCCCAAGAGGAATTACAGTTGTTTCAGACAAATCTAGACTCCTCTTGGACGTGTTTTAATTCAGTTTGGATAATTTTGTGTGACCTCAGATGGGTTAGGAGTCAAAATATATAAAAACTGGACTGTTGTCTTGCCATTTTTACCACACATCAAAGTCTATTGATGTTTGAGCCTCAGCAGTTGGATTTTTAGTAGAAATATGAATCCATCATTTCTAAACACTACGAGGAACTTTGTGGGGACACAAAACCATTTTTGTTTGAAAAATCTGATTTTTTTTCTTCCATTTTTAAGTAACAAGACTTGTATATTATTGTACTTTTGGGACATTTCAAGCCATTCTGGACAATCTTTATCTTGTTTTGGACAGATTTTAGACATTTTGGACAAGCCTCAAGTTATTTTGGAGAATTTTATACAATTCTCAAGTCTAAATAGCAAAAGACTGGAACTTTGTCTTGCTATTCGAATCAAAACTT
>NW_007578422.1:196021-203530 GCF_000690725.1 Stegastes partitus | reverse complement strand
CTCAACAGTTGGTGAAATGTCAACCAAAGACTGTTATTTTAATAGAAATTTGAATCCATCTCCATATGTACACGTACAGGAACTCTGTGGGGCCACAAGACCACCCTCGTTTTATAGTTCTGCACTTTTTTTCCATTTGTTCGGGACCAATAAAGATTCACAATAACTTAAGACAGGTTTCAAGTCATATTCAACAATCTTTATCTTGTTTATTTTTACAAAAGTTGAGTCATTTTGGACGGTTTTCAAGTCAAGATCAAGATTCCTCTCGCTCCATTTGGACTCAGTGCATGACCAGAGAACCAGCAAAACGTTAAACAGCCGATTAATTCAACCTGCCGCTGTAGAAAACTGATGCCTTTTGGTGTTTCTGCTCACGAGTTAACAAAGTTCAAACACAATATTCTGCAGAGCCGATGTGGTTTGTGTTCATGCTTGTGGTTTGGTCGCCGGTGCCAGAAGCTTTGCATAGAGAACGGCCTCCGGGAGAACATGCTGGGAAGAGCGAGAGTAAATAAATACGCAAATATTCTGTTCTGTGTAGAAGACGGAGCCAAATAAAACCAACGTGCATGACCGGCTGGCTTCTTCTGACTGGACGCTTTCCAGAAATTATGAAACTTCTTGTTCGACCTCAAATCAAAGTGAGAATGCAGCAGATGTTAACCTAAAGAAAACAGCAGATTAAAGGCGGTTAAGTGTGACTAAAAGCAGATCTTCTTTCAGGTGGTCAACTGCCTCGTCATTTTAGATCATCTGTGAGTGATGTTGGACCGTTTTCATCCTTTGGAAAAGTCATTTTGCAAAAGTTTGAGTCATTCTAGACAGTTTTAAAGCAAAAATAGCAAAAATCCGGGAACTCATCTTGCCACAAATCAAATTCTACTGATGTTAGAGGCGTCAAAAGTTGGTGAAAAGTCAACCAAAGACTGGATTTTAATAGGAAATATGGACACATGCATATATATACATTTAAAGGGAACTTTCTAGGGCCCCAATGCCGCCATTGTTTTAAAATTTTTGCATTTTTTTCCCATCGTTAAGGGCCAATAATTATCCTTTTTGACCATTTTGTGACGATTTTGAGTCGTTTTGGAACATTTTCAAGTCAAAATAGCAAAGAACTGGAACCTCGTCAAGCAAATTTTACCAATGTTAGAGCCTCAAAAGTTGGTCAAATGTCGAATTTTTACTACGAAATATGCATACATCCATATATACGGTTACAGGAACTTTCTAGGGCCTCAATGTTGCCATTGTTTTAAAACTTTTGCATTTTTTTCCCATCGTTAAGGGCCAATAATTATTCTTTTTGGCCATTTTGTGACGATTTTGAGTCATTTTGGACCATTTTCAAGTCAAAATAGCAAAGAACTGGAACCTCGTCTTGCCATACTCACAAAGCATCAAATTCTACTGATGTTAGAGCCTCAAAAGTTGGTCAAATTTTGACTAAAAACTGTATTTTTAGTTGGCAATATGCATACATCCATATATATACACCTACAGGAACTTTCTAGGGCTCCAATGCCATCGTTGGTTTAAAATTTTGCACCTTTTTCCATTTTCAAGGGTCAGTGTTTATTATTTTTTGCCATTTTGTGAAAATTTTCAGTCATTTTAGACCATTTTCAAGTCAAATAGCAAAAGAACTGAAACCTTGTCTTGCCATACTTAAAAAGCATCAAATTCTACTGATGTTAGAGCCTCAAACGTTGGCGAAATGTCGAACAAAATCAGTATTTTTAGTAGGAAATATGTACATGTGCATATATATACATTTAGAGGAACTTTCTGGGGCCCCAATGCTGCCGCGGTTTTAAAATTTCGCACTTTTTTTTCCAATTTTAAGGGCCAATATTTCTTCATTATTGCCATTTTCTTATCAGTTTCAAGCCATGTTGCACAAATTGGCTGGATGTGGGGCATTTCTAACAGTTTCCACCAAATTCTACTGATGTTAGAGCCTCAAAAGTTGGTGAAACGTCGAGTCATTTGGGACATTTCAAGTCATCGAACTGAGAACACAGCAGATGTTAATCTCCAGAAAACAGCGGTGGAAACGGGGTTTGCACGTTTGAAAGCAGAGGAACTGCGCAGATCCTTTTTCAGGTGGTAAACTGCTTCGTCTTTGTTAGCGCTGCTTGTGTCGCTGCGACCGAATCCACAGAGGGCCAGTGAAATCCAACACTCGCTCCGGGAGAACGGGCCTTTTTCCCAAAACTAGACTTTTCTTTACGAGGTGCAGTGTCACACTAGGTGGGCCGGCACGCTGGGGAGTCTGCAGAACCCGACACTGAGCACGTCGGAGAAACGAGCCCACGCCACTTAAATTTACTCAAAGAAATTAAGAGGCTGTGTTTTTCCAGAGCAGGATGCCCGGGTTCTTAATACGCCGGGCGTAAATCAAAGCAGGAGAAGGCGGATCACACGGAGCTGACCCCTGCTCAGGAGGGAGGTTATTTATGGGCGCGGGGTGAGGGATCAGGACGGGGTTATAGAGAGGCTGATTTCTGGTGTTGACAAGAAACTCTGACATTTGCGTAAAACTGGAGTTTGCTAATGACCGCGGGATGACGTATTTCAGAACGCTGCAGCTTCCCCTGAGCATTCAGAGGCGCGCTGACGATGTGCTGAAGGCGGCGATGACGGGGAATGTGTCGGCTCGGTGTTGCAACAGGAGTTACGCATTAATGTGACACCGTTTTTAATTAAGCCCAAGATTTAAGGTCTCAAATGTTGGAGCAAACTAAAAGAACAACATGCGAGTGGATGAAGTTTATTCAGATTAAATTAAAGAGCGTAACTAAAAACTCTGGTGTAAATTAGATCTGGATCAGTTTGAGTCAAGTAAAGAATCCAGGAAATATGTTGCTGCACCTTCTGTCAGATTCAAAACCCAAAACTAAGCTTTGTTAAATATTTTCACCCTTTAAAAAAACCCCAAGAACCCATTTTTAAGGATTAAATATCTGCAGACATAAAACTCCGACAGTCATAAAATTTGGTAAAGACTCAGACAGAATAGTTTCCAGCAGATCACAATGATCGAATGGCTCCAGCAGAGGACACATTTTTAATTATTGGTGCTTGAAAAATGGAGAAAAAAAAAGTGCAACGAGGATAGAATCGTGTCCCCAGAAAGTTCCTGCAGTGTGTATATTTATATTTATATGGATGGGTCCATATTTCCTACCAAAAATACAGTCTTTCACCAACATTTGAGGCCTAATGGTTCCATTTTCTTGCTATTTATGAGCTGAAATCAGTCCAAAATAGTGAAAAGTTGTTCAAAACAACCCAGAGATTATGTAACAGAGCTCAAAATTAATCAAAAATGCTTAAAAATCTCTGGAAAATGGCAAAAATGAACAATTATTGGTCCTTGAAAATGGAAAAATTTGCAGCTAAAGTGGCATTTGAGGCCCAGAAAGTTCGTTGAAGTGCATACATATGGGTCTTACACCTACTAAAATAAAATCTTTGCTCGACATTTCACCAACTTTTGAGGCCTCATGGTTCCATTTTCTTGCTACTTATGAGTAGAAATCAGTCCAAAATAGTGAAAAGTTGTTCAAAACGACCCAAAGATTATGCAACAGAGCTCAACATTAATCAAAAATGCTTAACAATCTCTACAAAATCGCAATAATGAATGATTATTGGTCCTTGAAAATGGGAAAAAAATGCAGAATTTTCGAACAAAGGTGGTATTGTGTCCCCAGAAAGTTCCTGTAAATATGGATGTTACCATATTTCCCACTAAAATACAGTCTTTGGTCAACTTTTCACCAACTTTTGAGGCCTCGAGGTTCCATTTTCTTGCCATTTATGAATTGAAATCAGTCCAAAATAGTGTAAAATTGTTGAAAATGACCCAAAGATTATCTAACAGAGCTCAAAATGAATCAAAAATGCTTAAAAATCTCCACAAAATGGCAAAAATGAACAATTATTAAATGGCAAAAAACTGCATCGAATGTGGCATTTAGGCCCCAGAAAGTTCCTGTAAGTGTACATATGAATGTGTTTATATTTCCTACTAAACAACTACAGCCTTTGCTCGAATTTTCACCAACATTTGAGGCTCTAACATCAGTAGATTTTGATATGTGGAAAGTATGACAAGACAAGGTTCTAGAATTTTGCTATTTTGACTTAAAAACTGTCCAAAATGACTCAAAATACTTTTAAAATGTTAGTAACGAGTGATTATTGGCCTTTGAAAATGGAACAAGAAGCAAAACTATCAAAGCAGACTGGTCCTAGTTGTTGGTTTTGCACCGATGAGGGCTGCAGAAATCCTCTCTCTGACCTATTTATTTTTCTTTGCAGAGCCAAAAACAGAACAATATTTCACCCAGCGAGCGTTGCCCTTCGGGGCATCACAAGAGGTGTGAGTGCTGATCGGGTTTCTTTGGTTTCCTCTCAGCAGGTGTCGCCTCTATTGAAGTTTTTTGTCTTTTTAGCTGATCTCGACCTCTGACCTGATGAGGCCAAAACACGTCGGCGGTGTTCCCTTCCCTTTATCTCCAAGTAGGTCAGAACTTTCCTGAAAAATCGGGTTAGTATTGATCTACAGTTTGACCTACAGCCTGAAGAAGCATCTCCGGTATCCAGACAGTCCCGTCTCTCTTAGATCCAGGACACTTCTCTTCTTTGTCTTTTGCTTTAGAGATTTTTCACTTTGCACCAAAGAGCAACCAAACAAGCCTTCGAAATATGTGTTTTCAATACACAGAACAATCTTGGAAGAAAAGCTTTTATCCACAGCAGGAAATTACAGGCCTCTGTTCATGTTCTAACCAACCACAGTCATCCATGGAGAACCTCTTTTAAGACCATTTCCATGGAGGAAAAAAACGTTCCTACTCCAGGGTAGAGAGAAAGCCCTAAAACTCCACCTACAAAGACCTTAAACTCCACATAGACAGACCTTGAACTCCACCTAGAAAGACCTTAAACTCCACCTAAAAAGACCTTAAACTCCACCTAAAAAGACCTTAAACTCCACCTAGAAAGACCTTAAACTCCAACTAGAAAGACCTTGAACTCCACCTTGAAAGACCTTAAACTCCACATAGAAAGACCTTAAACTTCACATAGAAAGAACTTAAACCCCACTTAGACGGACTTTAAACCCAACTTACAAAGACCTTAAACGCCACCTTGAAAGACCTTAAATTCCACTGAAGATGTGGTTTTGAAGAAGTAAGTCATTGTTCAGGGAGCTGTTTCGGGGCGCTTCTTTGTTCTTCTTTGGGTTTTTTTGGTTTTGTGGTTATTTTGGTCGTTAGGTAGCGTAAACAAATCAGCTTCAAGAAGAAGTTTGCTTTTGGTTATATTCATTTACTTTATCTAAGGGCCACCCATGTTGCCTTTAACCCTTTGCTCTTGTGTTAAGGTAAACCTAACCTTGTTTCAGTAAATCACCACTAACGTCTATCTGCTGGTTTTGAGAATAACTGATACTTCAAACATCCAGACTTTTCCTCCTCAGCTCCATTCAGACGAATTAAACATAATTTAAGCGGTTTAACATCATTACCTGTCAGTACGACGCCACACAGGTGAGTCTGGAAGTGAAGGGAGGCCACACCAGCAGGGGGCGCTGGAGCCGCACGACTTATGAAGCCTCTGCTGTGACGTCATATATGTGGGCGGGGCCAGAGGTCGTGAACCCGGAAGCGGTGCGTCAGGTGGAGGGCGTCGGTAAAATGTGGAATTTGGGCGCTTGGATTGTAATCCGCGGTGTTTGGAGGAGACGTGACGGGCGGAGGTTCGGGTGAGAGGACGCCCGGAGCCGGAGCTGCAACCAGCGGGTCGGACCGAGGATGTTCGGATCGGCCCGGACGTGATCAGAAGGTAAGAAGCTCCTGGACCGACCCAATGTATGAATGAATGAGCGCTGCCTCGGTTATAAAGCGGGCTGAGGAGGTGGGCCGGACTTCAATACGTGATTGGACAGACAGGAACCTCGTGACTTCCTCTGAATTAACGCAATGCTTCGTTTCTCTGCTTTATGGGAGAAACATCTGCCTCCAGCTGATGAGCAGAGAGGAAAGGTCTTTAGATATGGAGGTAGTTAGATAGATGAGGAGACAAAACGACCACAAAGAGACATGAAATGACAAAAAAATGGACACAAAACAACAAAAAATAGCTATGAAATGACAGAAAATGACAAAAAAGAGATATTAAATTAAAAAAATTAGTCAGACATCAACAAAAAATGAAAAACAAGGGATACTAAATGACACAAAATTAAAAATATGAGACACAAACTGAGGAAAACGAGTCACTAAACGACAAAAATAAGATGCATGGTGACAGAAAAGTGACAAAGACGAGACAAAATAACACAAATGAGACACAAAACAACACAAATAAATCAAGTTTTGCTGCAGATTTCATTCTCTCTTTTCTCAGAGCTGTAATCTTTCGCTTCGCTTTGTCCTTGTCACCTCACAAATCGAACACATATCAGCCAAAGGACTGGACTTTTCTTGCTCAGATGCATGCTGGGAGTTGTAGTAAAGTTTTCTGCATAACAGATGTTTTCTGAGACGTCTTTGGGTGTCACCGATCCTCCAGCTGTGAGACGATTATCGCCTCTAATTCTGTAACCGGCCGAAGTTTAAACCAGTAAATGAGTCCAAATTCCTCGATTTACACCGAAATTTGCAGTTTTTTACCCACTGAACTGCCTTCTCTTGGCCTTCGTCTGTGTTTAGTTAGTAAATTTATCCTGACGTTGTTTCCAGCTTTTACTCAGTGAATCCTCTCCGTTAGTCAGCCGGCTCGGGGGAAATTAGCAGGTTTTCGGCAGTGATGATATAAATTCTTAATTGGATTACAGAACCGCAGTGTTAGCGAGGTGTCCATGGGGGGATTCTTTCTTTTCTTTTTTTTTTTTATTAGTTTAATTATTACAAGCTGGACGGGGAGAGTTTCCAGGAATCGACGCAGAGACGGTTTCGAAAAGTAAGAAAGCTTCAAGAGAAAGTGAAAACAAAGCGGCCGTTTGGCGTCCTGATCCGGGTCGGTCAGCGGTCGGACGAGGCCTCTGTGGAAAAACGAAAAGCCAGTTTATGGAGTTTGATTAGAAAAGAGATAAGAGCGGTGTAGTAAAAGTGTGATTCCTGCCTCCAGAACCCAACGTCATGTGTTATGTAAGAACAACACACATTTGTTTTCCAGTTTGCACCTGATTACAGAGAAACAGGAAGACATCAGATCTCTGACTGATGGCAGCGTGTAGAAACAAGGAGTTATCTGGAAGCGTTTGGCTGTCTGGATTCCCCCTCATACATATTTACACACAGTTGCAGATGTCTCTAATAAATCATTTCCTCATGAAGCCGCTCTTGATCTCACTTTCCCTCGACCGTAAACTCGACGTGAAACGAGGAAATCATCAGGAGGTTCGGTGTTTGATGGGAGTTCCTGCTCACTGCTGACTGGAAACCTGTTTCTGCTTTAACCTGCTCCACTCCAGACGCCGTCTTC
>NW_007578422.1:193461-195352 GCF_000690725.1 Stegastes partitus | reverse complement strand
GCCTCGTAAAAAACCAACAAGATGTAAGTACGATGGAAATAAAAATAAGTAAGCTATTGCACATAAAATGTAAATGTTCCACAAGATGGTGACACGTGGCACATTAAGATGAAAGATTAAAATCTAAATATATTACACCTGAAAAAATTAGAATATTGTGCACAGCTGTTGAGAAAAGTACCACCACAGATCGCATTGATTATTCAGATTTAAGTAACCTGTTGACCTGGCAGGTCTTTCTGCTTTTACAGGTTCTGATAAATGGAGTCATTTGTAAAGATAACACGACTTTTAATCTGGGTTTCAGAGAGTCATGAAGCGATGCAGGAAGGCCCTTCACCACATGTGTTTGTGTGAACCCTCCGGCCGCCACCATCGGGTCCCTCTCCTCAGTCACTTCGCCACGGCACCGAAACCCGGCACCGGCTGACGCACTCTCGTCTCAGGGAGCGCTGCCTTGTGCGATGACATGCTTGTTGCTAATTGCGGGGTCCTCCCTTTCACGTCCACAGCGCCGAGAGCAGGATGTGCTCACGCTGTGATTACTGCTGTGTTATTACAGCCTAATGCCACATTATGTGCAGAGGAAAGTGCAAACACACACACACACACACACACACACACCGGACGCGTCGAGGAAAAGCGTGCCGCTCCGTGGAAGTTTTTTCGCGTTAGCTTCTTGCTCTTTGGACCGTTTGGCAGCTGTTTACATGTCGTGACACTGGATTTGTGTGCGTTTTAATCTCTTGTGCTCAGGAATGCAGTGAAAGGCTTTTGTGCGGGGTGGTGGTGGTGGGGAGGAGGAGGAGCGCTGGGTTCTACCTTTCCCTCGCGGGTTAATTTCCATGCTTTTGATTAGCTGGAATTCCGCCTCACCTATTCAGCGCAGTGTAAACATGTTTCAGCAACATCTCACGGTAATGCCGCGCTTAATCCCACAATTGGTTGACAAAGTGTTTCAAAGCGGGCTCTAGGTGGGGCATCATAACACTGCGAAAGTTTACACAGAGCCAGTTTATGAATCGAGAGGTTTTATGATGCAATTGTGGACTGTGTTGCATTTTATGGGTAAGGCCCTTTTGATGTCAGGGGAGTAAATAGTTGTGTAGTGAGTTCACCCAGAGCGTGCCTTACAGTGTGCAGCCCTCTGCAGCAGGAAAATGTCGCAGCTTAAAAGATTATCACGAGCTGAGAGGGAAATATAAAATCAGTAGAAAAAAACCGCAGCGAAATGTGCAGCGCAATCCCATAATGTCATGTTAAAACTACGTATTATTTCAGTTCGTGGACCAGAGTAAGTGTTGGCTGTCAGACAACGCTGGGAAAAAAGCAGACGTTTCTACATTTTGTGCGTTAACCCTCCGATCTCCGGCTGGTTTTAGACAGAATCAGCAGGAAAAGGTGCACAAATGATGCAGAAATGACACAAAAAGATGTAAAAGTGACAGAAAAAGATGCTAAAATTACAGTAAAATGAAAGAGAGAGACAGAAAAGTACAAAACTCACTCCTGATTCAGATCTATGACTGTTAAATGTAAATTTAACCGTCTGAACTCGACTAGTTTCTGGCTGTGTTTTGTGCTCCCA
The DNA here is from genome assembly GCF_000690725.1 of Stegastes partitus. NCBI lineage: Eukaryota > Metazoa > Chordata > Actinopteri > Pomacentridae > Stegastes > Stegastes partitus. The sequence continues at coordinate 193,764 of NW_007578422.1, read as the reverse complement.
TCTCATTTTTCTCTGCAACATAAAGTCCTGCAGCTCTACAGAAAGAAAATAGCCATGAAGAAGGAGAGAGAACTGTCTTCTGTGCAGAATGAGACGATGCAAGGAGACCAAAAAAAAAGCAAAAATGAAGCAAAGAAAACTTAAAAATCACACAAAAAGTTAGAAAAATTACACAGAAATATGCAAAAGTGACACAAAGAGACAAAAAAGCACAAAAATGACATGATACAGAACTATTAGCATTAAATGTGAGGCAAACTTCAAGCAGTTTGTTTCCTTTTATTGTTATTTTTTGCTCCTTGT
>NW_007578422.1:191308-192506 GCF_000690725.1 Stegastes partitus | reverse complement strand
TTTTTTTTCCATTTGTGGAGAATCAGTTGGAACCAGGAGGACAGAATGTCTGTTGTTTATGTTTTTAACAGAGTTTTTTGTGTGTTGTTGTGATTTCCAGCTTGTCTTTGCTCAACTTCTTCAACAGAACTGCACACCGCAGCCAATCAGCTCGACGACTGTTGAAAAGTTAAACCAAAACACGAAGAAACTTGTTTTTCAAACCCACTGGCAGGTTTTGGGCTTCAGATTGGACTTTGAAAAGAATCTTAGTTGGTAAAAAAGCAGCTTTGAGTACCGATTTGTACGTATTGGTCCTTAGTTTTGTTCCAGATCTTGTGGACGCTACCGACCTGCAGGATCAACAAAAGGCTTGGTTGGGTCAGAAACCAGCAGCACAGCTCTGAGAAATGCTGTTAAACGAGTAACGCTGCTACCTGTGGTGAACACTGCAGGTATCTAGCGGGCAGCTTTGGCTTTATTTGCTCTGGTTTTAAGATGTTTGTCTTTCTAAATCCGTCCCAGCGACGCGAGTTTGGCTGCCAATCAGTAACGAACCCAAACCGAAGATTCAAACAGATGTCTGGCTCCTAACGTGAACACAATCTGATTTTCAGACGCCGCAATTTGTTGGAACATTTCATCCAGAAAACCAGAAATGTGAACTTGGCGCCGGAATCAAAGCAACAAGCATCAGTGAGCAATCAGAAATCATGTTCATGTGAATACGAACCAGATTTGGAGGCGATTCGTCCAAAACTTGTTGACAGGATGAAGTCTGGGTCGGTACAAAACGGTCAGACGGGTCGACACTGAGGCCAGAAGCTGCTGTAATGTGGATCAAAACTGCATGTGGTTGACAAACTTATTCAAAATTGGCCCAAAATCCACCAACAGGTCGATGTCTGCAGCAGATTTTATCTTCAGGTTTCATCTTTAGCTTCTGCTTGCTAACATTTCAGCTCACTAGTTAGACGTTTGTTGCTATAAAATGCATGTTGGGAGTTGTAGTCGTGTTTTCCTAACAAGCTTTTATTAAAGAACCAGATGTTCTCTCGAACAGATGTTCATCTGTTGGTTTGTGGGATTAATTTCTTGCTGTTTTGTTGTAGTTTCGTAGTTCTTTTTTTGTTTGTTTTTGGTAAATTTTTTATAATTTTATTTGTCTTTCTTGTTGTTTTCTGTCTTTTTTTGTCCTTTTTAAAATCATTTAGTTTGT
>NW_007578422.1:184529-189023 GCF_000690725.1 Stegastes partitus | reverse complement strand
GAGGTTTCACACGTCGTCGGCCAATCGGTGTCGAGGTTGCTGACCCGGCCAGCTGTGAGGAGCGTGCCGGTTGGCTCCTCCTCCGTCCGGCTCTCTGATTGAGATGCTCTGTCAGCCGTCAGATCAGGTTCAAGAGCTTCTGCTGCATCGCCTCCCTTCACTTTAACTCCCAGGAACTGGGTTCACAGAGTTCATGAGGCTCTTTGGTCAGCGCAGAAGAAAAATGAAAGGCGAGAGAGGAGAGTGTTGTACTTTAACCCGGGCAGAGGCTGGTCCTGTCAACATCGATCATATTCCAGAGAGCTGCGAGCAGCGCCCAAGGATCACGTATTGAGTCGCACAACAGAAAGAGGCTCATTTATTTCTGCCCTCGGGCTGTTTTCTCATCCTCCAGCTGAACCTCCTTCGGTCGCTGAAGAGACGAGCAGCACACATGTTTTCAGGACAGTCTGTGAGAAAAAGCACCTGTAGCTGCTTTCAGCCGCTTCGTGTCGGTTTGTAGTTTAAAAACGAGTGTTTTTTTAAAGCTGGCGTTGCTCAGAGAGGCTTTTCAAAACCTCAGTCGGTAGTTTTTTGAGGGATTTATTGTATATTTTCTCAAGTTTTATCACCTAAAGAGGAAAAGATTCTCAGTGTATTCAAAAAATCAAACCCTTTTTTTAACATGTAAGAGCCGATTTTGTCTCGTTTTGTTGTTTTGTGTTGCTTTACAATGACTTCTCATGTCGTGTTTTGTGTCTCTTTGTGGTTGTTTTAGGTCTTTTTTTGTTCTTTTTCTCTTTCGACTGTGGTTTTGTGCTTCTTTTGTTTCAGTTTGTGGTCATTTTGTGTCCCTTTGTGGTCATTTTGTGTCTCTTTCCATTAGTTATCGGTCTTTTTAAGGTTGTTTTGTGTCTCTTTACAGTTGGTTTGTGTTGCTTTTTGGTGATTTTGCGTTTCTTTGCGGTCGTTTTGTGTCACTTTAGGAACATTTTGTGTCTTAGCGATCTTTGTGTTTCGCTTTGAGGGACTTTTTTTGTTGCTTTTTAGTCATTTTGTGCTTCTTTGTGGTCATTTTAGGTCTTTTCTTTGTTCGTTTATCTCTTTCTACAGTGGTTTTGTGGTTCTTTTTTTTCAGTTTGTGGTCGTTTTGTGTCTCTTTACAGTTGCTCTTGTGTTGATTTTTGGTTGTTTTGTGTCTGTTTGTTTCTCTTTGCGATCATTTTGTGTCTTTTCGTTGTTTTGTCCCGTTTTACAGTGGCTTTGTGTCTGTTTGTGGTTGTTTTGTGTCACGTTAGGAACATTTTCTGTCTCTTTATGGTCATTTTGTGTCTCTTTATGGTCATTTTGTGTCCCTTTGTGGTCGTTTTGAGTCTCTTTCCATTAGTTTTGGGTCTTTCTGTGGTTGCTTTGTGTCGCTTTTTGGTCATTTTGTGTGTCCTTGAGGTTCTTTTGTGTCACTTTATGATCGTTTTGTGTGTCTTTGCAGGTGTTTTGTATATTTTTGTGGTCATTTTGTGCTTTTTTTAAGCCTCGGTCTGTAGTTTTCTCAGCGCTGACCTCAGTATAACCTTCATATCAAGTTTTATCACTGACAGAAGAAAACATCCTTCATGTCTTCCATAAATGACACATGAACAGTTTCTGAACTGCTGCCTCCATCCAACATGTAATGCTGAGTTGGATTCTCCAGAAATAAAATTACAGACATTTAGAAAGGTTCAGAGCAGCCAAACCCCAGCGAGAGTCTCTGTAGCTCAGTTTAGTCTGAATATCTCCTTCTATCTCGTCTGAATAGTCGTGACGATGCTGCTCGTGCTTTAACGTTGGTCCAGCAGAGCGTCAGATGGTTGGTAATCAGAAAGAGCTCATCAGGAGGAGTCCGTGGAGAACCGGAGCTTCGTTCATCATGAGGTGGAAATTTACCAGAGCTTTCTTCCTCCTCGGCGCTCTGATACGGAGGTAGAACAGCTGCCACATGTGGTTAATGTTTGAAAATCAAGCCTCCTTCTGCTTCCAGCTCCTGACGTCGCTGCAGATATCAGCAGCGTCATCGAGTCAGAACTCCACATGTCTGAGATTACGTTGTGGGCAGGCAGAGCTCCTCGCATGTTGTTTTTTTGAATCACTGAACTACAGATATCTGAAACACACATCCAGTCTGGATATTAAATATGAAAATATTTTTAGAAATTGCTCCAGCTTCTGTGTAAAGGGGCAAATAGCAGCTTGTGACGGGTCTATTTTAGTGTTTGCACAGTGGATCTCTGNTGTTGACAAGAATTTGGATTAATTTCCTGCAATTTTGTGTCTTTTTTGTCAATTTGTGTAGTTTTATAGCTCTTTTTGTCTTTTTTTTTTTTTTTTTTATCTTTTTAATTTTCTTTCTTGCTATTTTCTTTCTCTGTTGTTTGAGGTGTAAATCAAAGTTACAGCAAGTTCCAAGCAGCACATAGTTGTTGAATTCAACTAAAATCGACCCAAAATCCACAAGTTTAATCGATGTTTGCAGCAGATTTCATCATCATGTTTAACCTTTAGCTTCGTCATTCCCGCCTCACAGAGGAAACGTTTCTGCTCCGTAATCAGACAATTCTTGTTAAAATGCATGTTTGGAGTTGCAGTAGTGTCAAAGAACCAGATGTTTCCGAGGACAGATGTTCATCTTTTATTCTGGGAGTGATTAATCCTCCAACTGTGAGAGTTTTATCGCCTCTAATTCTGCAGCCAGCTGAAGCTTAAACACGTAAACGAGCCCAATTTCCTCTATTTACACCAAAATGTGCGTTTTTTATCGGCTAAAGAGCGACTAATCGGTCGTCTTCAGATGGTATTATCGCCTCTAATTCTGTTTTCATAGTGATCATTTCCGAGGTGTAACGTGTCCGCTGACTCTGATCGGCTATATTTAGAGACTTGAAGGTGTATTCTGGGATGTTCGGGGGCTGATCTGGGCCTCGCTGTGCACTAATTAACCCGAGGTCGCGGCCCGAGGTCGGAGGTCGGCGTCGGACGAGTCGCCGGGTTTGTGCTTTTATTCCTGTGTGGCCGAGAGTCGTGACGGCAGCACAATGGAAGGTACACACTGATAAGACGGCCGGAGAGGTGGCTTCAGTTCCCAAACACACCTGGAGATGTTCCGGCCGCAGATAAAAGCCGGATGAGGCTCGGCTCCCTCCGACGGCTGTTTGGACAAAGTGGTGGACGAAGACGTGGTAAACAGAGAGATTAGCTCAACAAACGGAGACGGAGGGAACGGAAACCCGCCACAGCTGCTTCTAGGGACAGAGAGCGGTTCTGAGAACAACCTGAGAACGTTCTGCAGAGTTTCAGGGATGATTTTTATCTGAGTTGGTTTAAAGGCGAGTTCTCTAGAAAGGTGTCGTCATGTAACATTACGACAGCGACGCCCCCGAAACCTTCTCGTAACATCTGAGGAACACTTTGTGGAAAACATTCTGCCGTCTGAGGCCTCGACAACATCTGGAAGAGAACGTTCCTCCTTCGTTGTCATCGTGGTCTGACAGAAGAACGTTCTCTGTGTGTTCCCTCAGCAGCGTCCCAAGAAGTAGAACGTGGAACCCTTGACGGTTTATTTGTGGCTCTTTGTGCTTGTTCTGAGTCTCTCCATTAGTTTTGGGTCTTTCTGAGGTTGTTTTGTGTCTCTTTGTGATTAAGTTGTTTTTCTTTGCAGTGGTTTTTTGTCCATTTGTGGTCATTTTGTGTGTCTTTGTAATTGTTTAGTGTCACTTTGTAGTTGTTTAGTGTTTATTTGCAGGGGTTTTGTGTCTCCGTGGTTGTTTTGAGTCTCTCTCCATTAGTTTTGCATCTTTTTGAGGTTGTTTTGTGTCTTTTTGTGATAATTTTGTGTCTCCTTGTGGTTGTTTTAAGTGTCTTTCCATTAGTTTTGTGTCATTTTGTGGTTGTTTTGTGCTGTTTTGATTCATTTCTGTCTCTTTGTGGTTTTTTGAAGTGTCTTTGCAGTAGTTTTTTTTGTCCCTTTATTGTTGTTTTGTGTCTTTTTGTGATCATTTTGTGTCTCCTTGTGGTTGTTTTAAGTGTCTTTGCATTAGTTTTGGGTCATTTTGTGGTTGTTTTGTGTCTCTTTGTGGTTATTTTTTACCTCTGTGGCCATTTTTTTGTCTCTTTCCATTAGTTTTGTGTCAGTTTTTGGTTGTTTTGTGTTGCTTTGATTAATTTCTGTCTCTTTGTGGTTAAATTGCATCTCTTTGTAGTAGTTTTTTTGTCCCTTTATCATTGTTTTGTGTCTCTGTGATTAATTTTTGTCTCTGTGGTGGTTTTGTGTCTGTTTTTGGTTAAATTGTGTCTGTTTATAGTCATTTTTATGCCTCTTTATAGTTGTTTTATGTCTCTTTGCGGTTGTTTTGTGTCTCTTTGTGGTCCTAAGTGTTGAGACAGTTTTCCAGAACACTCCTCGGTCACTTCCTGCTCCGTAAACCAACGACCGAAGACATTTCCGTGCTCCAAACCGTCCCTCCGGCCTCGGATGACTTC
>NW_007578422.1:173221-182853 GCF_000690725.1 Stegastes partitus | reverse complement strand
GACTCGTTCATGCAGTCGGCCTCAAGTGGACGTTTGTGGAACTGCGGTTTTTGGCTTCATTTTCCAGCAGCTTGTTCCTGAGACAAACATTCTTTTCATGCTGTGTGAAATAGAAAGTAGACCTGAGCGGGGAATTCTGCCGTCTAATTTTCTGCACCACTTCTGAGAATCAGGAAGCGTATTAATCACACAGCTCCATGTTCCTGGAAGCTCAAACTATCACTTTCTCTTAAGCCTGATCTGCAGGTTTCCAGCCGTCGGAGGCGCTGAGCCGTGTGTGAACGCGCTCACGTATGCAGCCCGGTCACATGGTGTTGAACAGTGAATGTTATCGGAGCTCATTATCGGGGCAAGCCGTGAAGGTTAATTCCTGGATAATTTATGTAAGATTGGTGGAGAGGTCAGCTGTGATAACCCGGACAGAAGCACCTTGCAGCGCAAATCACTCCCTTCCACAGACTCGGCAGCCGCCAGAGATTCTTCCAGGAGGGAGAGTACCAGGCAGAAAGGACGAGAGGGAACAGAAAAGAAGAATGTGTAATTTGGCGCCAGGTGATAAAAGACTGTGGCAGTCGGCCATTAGGCTTTTGGCAATGGAAGGCCTCGGTTACATTATACAGTTAAACAATGTGACTTTCATCCTCGCACACACTCACACACACTGTTCTGTACATAGAGGGAAATCATTCATTACCCGGCTGGAAGAGACACAAAGACACACAAAGCTAACACAACGAGACAAAAAAACGACCACAAAGACACACAAAGCTAACACAAGGAGACAAAAAACAACCAAGAAAGGCATAAAACGACCACAAAGAGACACAAAGACACACAAAGCTAACACAAAGAGACACAAAACAACCACAAAAACACACAAAACGACCACAAAGAGACGAAAAGCAACCACAACAAAACACAAGTCAACCACAAAGCCACACAAACAATAAAAGAAACACAAAACAATCACAAAAAGACACAAATTAATCACAAAGAGACGCAAAACAACCACAAAGAGACACAGAGTGATCACAATGTCACAAAACGACCACACAGAAACAAAAACAATCACAAAAAGACATAAATAAAACAAAAAAGTAACAAATTAACCGCAAAGAGACTCACAACGACCACAGAGAGGCAAAAAAACAAAGTAACAAAAAATAATCACGAAGAGACATAAATGAAACACAAAGTAACAAAAGAGACACAAAATGATCAGAAAAAGACACAAATTAACCAGAAAGAAACAAAAAACAACAACAATAAGAGACAAAACAACAAAATGACCTCAAAGAGACACAAATCAATCTGTCGGAAGTTTTTAGTTACAAAAACATTTGTTGAAGTTTTCAGAGAAAATTTCTTTTTTCATTTCCTAAAAATGTTTCGGGATAAAGTTTCTTTTCCATAAAGACCGTCTAAAGATGTTTGTATGGAATGTTCCTTAAACGTTGCACTGAGAACGTCACTTCTTTGTCATCATTTTGAGAATGTTTCCTCAACAGCGTCCCCAGAACTTCCTCAACACCAACGCTGACATTTGCCATGACAGGAACACTTTTTAAAAAACCGTCTAGTTTGAGGACCGTCTTCCTGTTTTACATCGAATCATCTGAAATGATCAATATGATAAAACATTCTTCAAACATTAGATTTAAGCTCTTTTTTTAAACATGATTAGGACTCGTAGCTGATGTCAGGCAGCTTTACGGTGCAGGAACTTTTCTGCTTCCATTGTGGCGTCGGATCAACTTCGAATGCAACCGAACAAACAAGTGGGTGGACGTGACTCCGGTTCTGTGGAGGAAGTAGAACAATAGAGGTTTGTTTTGAGTTTAACCAATCAGCTGCAGAATGGTCTGACTGTACCTCGTTATCGGATGCAACGTTTCAGACACGTGTTTGGTTTGTTCTCTAATTTCTAGTTGCGTTTAAACTGGTGTTGAAGGTGGCAGGGTTCAGTTTAAAGGCCGCCACAGCGAGCAGCGAGTGTGGAAAACCACTCGTGCAGTCGCATTAAAATCAGACCGGCGGCGGAAAAAAAGGCCAAATTAAAGCGACTCCGGCCTGGTTCCTGCTCACGCTGACAGGAGTCGCCACCGTTCCCAGCAGGGAGGCTGTTTACTGTCCCGAAGGATTCATTAAGAGCCGGTGTGAAGTCAGCACTGATGCCCCGTCGCCTCGCCCACTCCAGTGCACTCGCACCGACGGCCTGAGTCAGCAGAAACAGGAGCTCGGTGACACCGCTAATGAACCCAAGTGTTATTCTTCAATTTGCCCGGGCCGAGGAACTCCTCTCGCTCCGGTTACGCGCCGGCCGAGGCCTTCCCTTTTCCCTAAAAGCTGTCTTTCTCCTTATCTATCACTCACTCTGCGGCTCTGCTTTCCTGCTGCATCATGCCTGGACTCTCTGAAGTCTCATTGTCTCGCTGGGTTTCGATAAGCTATGAGCCGCAGCAGGCCGGCGTAGAGAGGAAGCACATAGCTGCCACCTTATGTCATTACACACTTATCAGCTCTTTCCATTTCCCGACTGTCCATCAATCTGTCAGTGTCTGCTGGAGGTAGACACAACACCGGCGCTGCAGTGAGCCGCTGCTCCAGGAGAGGGCGTCGCTACTGTGTGCAGATGGAGCTGCACACATGGAAGTGTGAAGGAAGACTAGCAAGACGGGGAACGTTTGAGTGGAAATAAAGCCGTCTGGAGATGAGAAACATGGCTTATTTGACACTCAAACCTTTAAAGTTCTTTGGATTTTCCGTTTTTCTTAATGTTTTTAATATTTCAGAAGTAAATTAAATCAAGTTGAAGCCTTTGAACTCACTCAGGTGTCCACGTTGGAGGCTGAATCTAAAACTCTTCGCAGTGTCTTTAATTCATTTATGTTTCTCTACATAGCTTTGATTTAAAAGCAGTCGCTGCTTTAGGGTCACTTTTACTTATTCAGCTCATTTAAAGCAGACTTTGAGCCAAAGTTCTGTATAAATGAGTAACAACCAAGTCTAAAAACACAGTTCAAATAATATTTTATATATATTATAAATATTATATATGATATAGATTTACTAATTTATCTGTAATATCGTTTAATTGACTGACTTGATATTAAGGTTTAGATGTTATAATATTAGCAGACAGGTGTACCTGACTGACCTCAAGATTAATGTAAAAAGGTGTTTTATCAGAAAATAAAATCGACTTAATTAAATAAGATTCTGATTTCGATGAACCTGCGAGTTACAAATGTTGCGTCAACTTAATATTTTGTGTGATTTCAACTCAAGTTTCTGCATCAGCTCATTTTTATAAATATCAAGTTGAGGTAACTTAATAAATTTGTCTTTACAGTAAATTCTTTATCTCAAGTTCAGGATTCTAATATATTTATATTTATACACTGTAAAATAAAAAAATAAAATAAAATGATGAAAATCTGGAAGCAAGTGTGATGGAGAAAAAAATTCTTTCAACTTGTAAATTAATATTTTTTTTCCAACAAATAAGGGATTAAAAAAAAAACATTTACTATTATATGTTATTTACCACCTTAATATACATATTTTTTCTTTACAATATGAGCTAATATCTATAATTCTTTTTTATTTTCACAAAAATTTATTGAAATAATAAAAATGTGTCATTTTGCAGCTAAATCTTGTAAAAGAAATTAATTACTTTTTGTTATTTTCTGTAATTTAACAAAACAGGGAACGGTGTGCTAATTAGCATTTCTACGAATGATTTACCAACTTGTAATATACAGATTTTTTTCTTTCAAATAACAGCAAATATCTGTAAAATAATACTTTGTTCTGGTTTAAACACAACGACGAGGTGTGATTTCACATTTAAACACAGATGATGTTTATAAGAACAGATTAATGTGTAAATTAACACTTTCTTCTATGATTTTACCGGATATTTTCTGTAGTTTAACAAAAACAGAGAAAATCTGTCAGACAACAGTCAGTTCTCTGCAAAGTGACAGTTAACATAGTTCATGTTTTACAGTGTATTTCAGGTGAAGGTGCAGATTTCTCCTCCATCACTGATGTTCTCACAGCCTGAACCAGAGGAGGCTGCCTGTCTGCTGGCTTTCTGCTCACCAACATCTTTTTTATCATCAGCATCGAGACGATCGCGGCGGTTTTAAGGAGAATCCATCCGGAACCGTCCAGGTGGCTCCGGACAGAACACCCTTTCTGCGACCAGCCGACGGGCAGGAAGTCACGACGCGCAGACTCACCCCCCCACCCCCACTTCTCCGCTACGGAGTGCGTGCGTGCAGCGGCGCAGCGAGATGCGGTGAGCAGAACTCCTGACTGGCTGCGCGGATCCCACGCGGAGACGCGGCTACGTGTCCGGACACACACTCTCTGGCAAGTTTCCTCCTTTCATGGAGATCGGAAACTGTTCGCGCCGGTAACGGCAGCTGGACGCGGGGAAGCTCTGCGCACATCTAACCGTGAAAACATGCACAAGTGGAAGCAGAAATGACGCATCTGAAGCGCACATTTGTGCGTAATTTCTTCCAAACCGAGTGGCCAAAAGCAGGGCATCTTTTCCCATCTGTACTTGACATGATTTAAAAAACACTCTGATGGATTTTATTGTTTTATTATTTCAGGGTGATTCTTCTTCTCGTTTTTTTTTAAATTTTCTCACATGAGTAAATATTAATAGCTGCGTTTTTAATAGCTCGCAGTTGCGGTCACATGAGTGTAATAGGTGAAACTCTCTGTGAGCAACTTCAGAGGATCGCAGTGCCGTTTGTCAGCCCATAGAGGACACACCTACCCCGCTCTAATCATCCACCAATCATCCACGTCTCCGAACCGCTCAGAGCCACAGTCACGGAGGGACCGAGCCAGGAGAAGGACGCGTCCTGACAGAGCGCTGACCTGCTTTAGTGCGCAGCGACACGGGAGTCAAGAACAGAAAAGAAAACCCGGACAAAGTTGTTGTTGTTTTGTTTTTGTTTTTTGTTTTTTTGGTTGCGCGCTGCGATTATCTTTCTTTCCACCGAGCGTCACCGCGGTTCGAGTTGCACGTCGAGGAGTAGTTCTCAGATGGACAGACACTTGGAGAGCTCCGCGGGCATGGGATTATTTTTGTAATGTGGATTTGTATCCCGTCGCAGGAGAATCGAGATCTGCTGCGGAACGATGTGAGAGCGTCTTGGATTCTCGTGTTTCTGGATATCTTGAAGATCATTGGCAACAGTTGAGAGAGAAACAGAAGTTTTAACGCGCAGAGGATTTTACGCTCCAGCCTTTCGGGACCAGCATGGATTTGCCTTTACGACCTCCGGCCCCTTACTTACAGAAGTTGTAGCCACTTGTGTTGGGTTTTTTTTTTCTTTGTGTGTGTGTGTTTTGTTTTTTTTTCCTTCTTGTGAAACTTCATATTTGAGAGCAAACCGCCACATTTGGCCTCCTGTCTTTTACACCGTCGCCTGCCTTCGGATTGGATTTCCAACACCATGAACTTTATTGACAGTTTGACACTATTATTTTTGACGCTGTCAGCTGTCAAGGTGAGTGAGCTGGATTCTTAAGAAAAACACACACATAGAAATATCAGCCGACCTCTGTGCTGTTAGTTGCTGGTCATTAATGTGTAGCTTGTCCTTGTCTGCGCTCTAGGTCACCGCTCGTGTTTAAACTGGCTCAAATGTTTGGGGAGCTTTAAACGGCCATTACGCAAAGCTGACACCGACCAAACCGAACCCGCACACCGGCTCCTGCCGCCCTTTTCCACCTCTGAAGTGCCGATTTTAAATAATAATAATAATAATAATGTTGTGGTGAAGTTTGCCCCTGGCTGATCGGGCCCTGCTCTAAAAAACCACCTTGGAGATATTATTACGCTTTAAAGGCGCAGTTCTGAATTAGGACATGTGAGCAGGTTTCCCAGCCGGCACCGACACTTCTTCTTCTTCTTCTTCTCCTCCTGCTGCTGCTGCTGGATTCAGGAGTTTCTCCAGCACCGGTTCTCAGATTAATCACTCTGAAGGGGGCAGATTTTAACGGCCGGACTGTAAATCGCTTTTCTATATAATCATTAATCAGGCGCTGTGAGCAAAGGTGGAAAAAAAAAAAAAAAAAACAGCCAGGAGGAGGCTGCGTGTTTCCCTGCAACGTGATTGGACCGGGCTCGGTTTGTTTCCAGCCACTTTTCAGCATCTTAACCCCCCAAAGTAGCGCAGCTCGCAGCTCCACACTGTTTATTTGGGGAAGCGGCTGGTTTTCGGTGACGCCTCCAGCCGCCGGAGATGCTGCCCCGGGCGGCTCGTTATCACCGCCGGGGCCGCTCACGCCACATTATCCGGTGTTGTGGAGGGTCTGCAGGGTCTCTCTCTCTCTCTCTCTTGCTCTCTCTCTCTCTCTCAGCCCACAAGGTTGGACCCTCTCACGCCACCAGAAGTGGGAGGAGCCTGCGCAACCTCCTTCTACTTTTCATTAAGGAATCTTCCTCATTCAGCGCATGCACCGGCAGCAACAGGCGCAAGATCTCATGCAATATTGGCGAGATATTGCGCGAGTTGTGCGTGTGTGGAAATGGAGAGAGCGGGAGGAGGAGGAGGAGGGGGAGGAGGGGGGAGTTGGTGCGTAACGAACGGATGGAAAGTTGCCAAAAAAATCTCTTTGTGGGCCGACTGGTGCGGTGACAGCAGCCCCCCGAGAGGAGGCTGAATTCTTACCGGTTTTAATGGCAGCGCGTATTAATCCGTGTTGCCGGGAGGCCGCGCGCCGGCTGCAAATTACTTCATAAAGTTCGTTTTTGTTGCCACGTAGCTGATAGTGAGCGCAGCTCGTTTGACGCACAAAATAAATCTCCACAAATATATTAAAAACCCACATTATTTCTGCTGCAGACTTGTGAACATTTGCCCTCTTTTCTGCGCCAAACCGAGATAAGATAGCGGCGTGCGCGCGCTGGCAGCCGTCAACAGAAATGTCAAAAAGCAAATATATCGTTTTTGCACAACTGTGGATAAGTAAAGGGCAGGAGCAGGGGTTCTACTTTTTATTTTTCTTGCACAATCTGCTGTGACTAACATGGAGTCTTTTCTCTCTCTTCTTGTTCCTTGTGCCTGCAGAGCGCCCACATACCGAAGGAAACAGAACGAGGTCCACATGACGGTAGGTGTCCCGCCGGGCACCGTGGGAATACAGTGCACCGGGCTCCCTGGCTGGCCCGCGGCCAAACGCTCTGAGTTTCACCTTGACATTAGAGGGGAATTAGCGCCTCCTAGCGGACGCATGTGCGGCCTTTAAGTCTCATCCATCCTCGGCAGCATTCCTTCTTATTTGAGGTTAAGCTGCTGGAAACGTTATGGACTCTTTTATAGAAAGGAATGTCACCCTCTTGGCCCACAATTTTGCACAATCGCAGCGTTGCCAAATCTAATTTGGACAATCAGAAGCTGAACTTGCTGAAACCGTTCGGGGGGCCGTTGTGTTTGGTTTGGCCTCCCAGAGGAGCGTCGGTCTGGGTCGGTTCTGGGCCCAGACCGGCTCGGACTGATGTCCTGGAGGTGTCTGAGCTAATATCTTTCTCAAGAGCAGGACTCCTGCAAAGCCCGAGAGGGGCCCAGTAGACTGAAGGTGAAACAGCAGAGAGCAGCTTTACTCTAAAAAGACATTAAAGTTATCAGCAAAATGACAAAAACAGGCTTTAAACTAACACCTCCGATGGAAAAGAACAGAATAAATAGAGTTTTATGTAAAGTTAAACCATTTATTTTGTTTTTTAACAACTTGTCAAACATACAGTTTACATGAAAACTTGTAAAAGTCGTATTTCATTTAGCACATTAGAAGAAGAATGAAGTAGATTCTTACAATTTCCAACAATATTAATATTTTATACACAGAATTCTAAAATAAAACCATTCAGGATCTGTCAAATACAGCAGATTTTCATGTAAACTGACACTGAATGAGTCGTTTTACTTCAGTATTTGTACATTTTTTTTAATTTTTTTAAACATAAAATTCAAAATTCATTCAAGATCCTTCAAATAAACCAGATTTTTATTTAAAATTACATGAAAAACTCATATTACACTTCAAATTATGCAAAATCAACAGTGTGCTTGCTGTTTGAAGCTGAACTATTGCTCTTAAAACAGTGTTTTGACATTTTTTACATTAAAAAATCTAGAATTATACCAAATTTATTCAAGATCCGTCAAATAGACAACATTCTGATGTAAACTTATGTGTAAAAACTCATGTTGCGCTTAATAAGATCTAATAATACCAGCAGATTCTTGCAGTTTGAAACTGAATTATTACAATTTTTCACAAGCTTTACACAAATTATATAACAAACCCAAACTAACAGCGACATTAAGGCGGATTGTTTGAATTCTGGCATCATTCTGCTGCATTTAAAGGCGATTTCATTGTTTTACGACATAAATATCCTTCATTGAAGAAAAAAAAGGCCAAAAAAAATACACATTATGGAAACTTAAGATGATAAATTGCAGGTTTTAGTTACTTTCTCCTTATTTTACTGTAGTTTGGGGTCAATATTCCTTCTTTTTTACATTATTTTTACAGTGTAGAGTTACAGGACTTGCGGTTGGATGCATGCAGCAGATGGTGTTAAGATTTGTTCATTTAAAAGGGAAATGACTTAAAAAGTAGGTCAGTGTGTATTTGCATGTATAAGATCCAGATTGACATGCATGAACGTGTGGTGGTTGTTCCTCTAATCGGGCCGCCGCCGCCTCGTGGCTGCTGCTCTGTGTGACGTTGCTGCTGCTGCGTGTCTTCCAGTGATCCCTCTGATGGAGGTCTACAACAAGAGCTTGTGTCAGCCTCGCGAGCTGCTGGTGGAGATCCTGCAGGAGTATCCGGAGGAGGTGGAGCACATCTTCATCCCGTCCTGCGTGGTGCTGACGCGCTGCGCCGGCTGCTGCAACGACGAGATGCTGCAGTGCATGCCGACGTCCAGCTACAACATAACCATGGAGGTCAGCTGCTCCCTTTGTCTCAGACGCTTCATTTTGGCCCAAATGTCACCCTGCAGAGGCTCAGGGCCTTTTCCACAAACTTGGCATGAGAAGCCTTCTGGCGAGTCCAAGCGGCTCCCAGACTGCTGAGGGGTGACCTTTGGGCGAAAAGGAACCCAACTGCTGCTTTCACAAGAGAAAACCTCGACTTCATCCTCACCTCTACACAGTAAAACCACAGACTGACAGCAGCAACATGCTGGAAAAGAAGCATCTCTGCTGCTAATTAGAGCAAATATTTTCAACTAAGGAGCAAAAATCTTGATAATAATCTTTGTTGATGGAGCAGCTTCAAACCCCCAGACTGTAAAGTTCTTCACAAAACACAATATGGTGAATAAACACCAAGACAATCTTGGAAACGGTGCATTAGATAAGATAGAACTTTATGAATCCTGAAGGAAACTCCAAAATTGCCAAGAAAAAAAGTTGCATATTCATCTAAAAGCTCTGATTATCCCTGATATAATCTAATATTAACTGTAGATTCTTCAAATTTGGAAACTGAATTATGAGTTTTACATCATTTTGGACATTTTTTTATAATATTTTCTACACAAACTTATAAAGCTTCCTTTTATCGAACCTCATTTCATTTCT
>NW_007578422.1:155408-172800 GCF_000690725.1 Stegastes partitus | reverse complement strand
AAACTACAGCGTGCTTCACAAAGAAGCAAAAAAAATAAACAGAAGTCATAAAAACATCAGATTTTTAGGATTGTTTGGTGCAAAACATTTAGTGCAGCCTTTGAAAACTTTAAAAAACATTAAAATTTGGAAGTTTTGCAGTTTTAGAACCAAACGTTCCATAAGATTTTATAAGCAGGAGTTCATAATGCAACCAAAATGATTCAACATCTGGTAGATATACAGTTTTTTTTAACCTAAAGTTCCACCTGCAGCCTTTTTAGACTTAATTAAATCTAAATCAACATAAAAAGCTCATATTTGCAGCATTTTAAATCATTATTTTCTACTGAAAAGACAGAAACAGACTCAGATTCATATGATTTCTGAAAATAATCTCGGCTACGCTCCACTTATCGGCCAGACGTTTGAAGGAAACGCAGAAACGTGACGACTTTCACGATCGATTAATGGGTTAAAGTAGTTTTACAACAAGCAAAAAGTCTAAATTCTTCTTAAAGGTGAACATTTTCTGGTTTCTTTCCTCCTCTGTGGACAAAACCAGACATTTGAGGAACCACTGATCCACATTTTAAAAACCAAACATTTAATTTTCTTGACAGATTCAGTCTAAATTCTGTGATTGCAGCTTTAAAATGTGAATATTTTCTGGTTTCTTTCCTCCTTTGTGACCATAAACTGAACATCTTTGGACAAAACCGACGTTTTTCGTCATTTTCTGACGTTTTCGAGCCCAAACAAGAACAAAACTTCCAACATTTCTGAAACCTTACAGCTTTTTGTATTCGTTCCTCTCTGACTTCTTCTTCTTCTTCTTCTTGTTTTTGTCTTTTGCAGATTAAAAGAATAAAACCCCAAAGGCAACAAAATGACATTTTCATGAGTTTTACAGAACACAGCGCATGTGAGTGTAGGTAAGAAACCCGCAACACACTCAACAGCACACAAACCCGTAAACTCGCCGCTGGTCTCCGACAGATTCTTATCGCTCCCATCACAGTCCTGATCCTGAGCAGGTTTAAACAAATCGCCGTGGATTCATCCTCATTCCTGATATTCTGCTCTTCCTCTCGGAGGTCACTGCTGCTGCAGCTGCGTCGCTTCACTTATTGATCCCAGATGATTGTCTTTGTGGCCTGAAGTCACAGCCGGGCGACGCCTGCCGTTCGAGTTGTACTTTAATCCGATCATCCATGAGATGCAGCTAGTTTTAGTGCAGCCTGAACCTTTGTGCGCGTTCTGAGTGTCAGAATCGTTCTGAGACGAGAAACTGCCGGCGTTGTTTTATTTTGAAAAAAATCTGTCACAGGAAGAAACCGTAAAAACTGAAAAGTTCAACGCCTATTCAACTTTTCAACGATCCTCGGACTGATCATCTGAGATGCGTGGTTCCATCAGAAATATTAGCCAAATCTAAGCTTGTAGTTGCAATATTTTAAATGAAATTTACTTTATTCTAACTTGCAAAACAGAATCCTGTATATAAAACAACAAATTGTGAGCTCCTCAGCTTTAATAAACGGTGAAAAAGTTCAACAAAATCGCTTTATTCTACATGTCTGATTTAAAAATTCTGCAAAAAATAAGACATTTGCTTTAACCAGATTGTGTAAAAAAACAAAAAATTCTGCATTTTTGTGTGCAAACGAAAAGCCTTTAATGACTCTGATGCGACCAAGAGTCACGTTGCAAAAATTCAGAGAGTTTTCAGGCTGTTCTGTCAATAAAACTCACAAAATCTAAGCTTGAAGTTGTGATATTTCATTAAAATCACTCGTCTGATTTAAAAATGAACCAAAAATAAACCGTTAGCTCTCTCTGGATTTTATAAAAAGCAAAAAAATCTGCATTTTTCTGCACAACAGGGAAGTCATCTGGAGCTCAGCTGTGACCAACAATCACGTTGCAAAAATTCAGAGAGTTTTCAGGTTGAACTGCAGGCAGTGTTTCCTCAGAGAGACTGAGAGGAAAATCCAACCGACTGGATCAATAAATAAATGCAGCATGAGCAGAGCAGAGAGGAAAAGTCTGGAGACATGGAGATAGTTCAACATCTGGAGGACGAGGAGACGAAACGACCACCAAGAGACACAAAATAATGTAAATGAGACACAAAATGAGAAGTAAAACAATAAATACACGGCACAAAATAACTAAAATTAGACATAAAATGGTGAAATTGAGACCAAAACCATAAAAATAACACATAAAAATGACAAAATCTAGACGAAAAACGACAAAAACGAGATACAAAACAACATGAATGAGAAGTAAAATGACAGAAAAGAGACCAAACTGTCTGTCAGAGTTTATAAATGCTGTGAAAGTTGAATATCTGTAGTATGTTCGCCTCCATTTTCTGTCATTGCACAGCGAAAAATAGGCAAAAAATGGAGTCCAGAGGGTTAAAATGCACTTTTTTCTGCTCATCCAGTGTCAGTTTTCTCATCAAAAGTGTAAAATTCTCCATATGTTTTAACTTAAACTCCAATTTTTCACTTTAGAACCGGAGTTGCATCCGCTTACTAAGATTTGTTTCGCTTGTCGGCTAAACTCGGATCCTGTTTGCGTGTTTTCCGTCGTGTTTTTTGCATCGTCGTCTGCAGCCCCGGAGCCGATCATTAACACGTCCGTCATGTTTCCCAGAGCTGCCGTCGCTTCCTGCCGCTCACATCTGTGGACGTGACAGCAGCCGTCAAATCGTGACGCCGACCGTCCTCCCACGTTTCAGGGAAATCCAACGAGGAAAAAACAAAAAAAGCTTTTTGGCTGAAGGCCGAGTCGTGATGCTCGGTGTCACTTTATGCCTCCTGTTCGAGCTCCTTGTTGTAAACTTTTAAAGTTTCTTTACGCTTCCAGCTGTTTTTCTGCAGCTCAATAAGTCGCCATAAACCTTCAGTGCTGTAAAAGTTTAGAGGCTCTGTTGACTTTTAACTTTATTATAATGTCCAGGAAAGGATATACAGGCATTAAATTACGACCGCAACGGTTGTAAAATGTGTGTTTTTACAAATGCTAAACGTGTCGGAGTGAAATTTTGTGGCTCAGTTACAGCTGCAGCAGCATCATTTGATCGCTAACAATAAAATCTGCTGCGCAAAAGCATTTAAGTGTAAAAAATCAGACCCTGAATGTCGATTTTCATATAAATTTGCCATTTCCGCGACACATTTCAGGTTTTTTTCTGTTCCGTCAACCTCCGAGCAGCAAAAAAATGCAAGTTTTGTTTTAATATTTCAGGTTTTTACTTGTTTTTAAGGCGGCTCTGCTTGTTTTTTTACAGCAAATTTGAGATTTTGATCGCAGTTTGTACCTCAAATGTTCCACCAAAACATTTCCTCTGTCCGGGCCACCATCACTGCATCCTGGGCTAAACTCCGCCCAGGATGACTGTGATTGGTTTAAAGGAATACAAACCATCCAAAGTGTTTTTTATTCCTTATAGCAGAATGATAATGAGGTGCAGTCAGACCTTTCTACAGAGCCACGGAGGTAGTTTAGGCGACACTTTGTTGGTAAAACATCACTTTTACTTCGTTGAATGCGGTTTTATTGCTTGTAGTTGAGAAGTTTTGCATTTTGCCGTCGGTAGCTTCGCTTAAAAAGTCCATATTCTAATTTTTTAGGTCCACTTTTTCTTCATACTGGTGTGTAGCTGCCTTTTTGAGCATGTAAAAGCTCTGCAAACTGGAATGTGAGGAATTCTCAGTAAGTTTTGGGTGATGTTGTGCAGTTTTTATGTCATTTTGGGCAATTTTTTGAGTCGTTTTTGACACATTTAGAGCCACTTTGTGCATTTTTTGTCATTTCAGACGGGTTTTTGTCAGACGTGGAGAGTAGAAAATGATCACACAGAGACACAAACACATTAAACGGTTTATATTCTTTCATTGGACTCCTCCTTTCCTTCAGACTGGTATCGAGCTGCCACGTAAAAGGTCTGCAAAGTTCAGTTTGAGTAATCCTGAGCAAGTTTTGAGTCACTCTGGACAAACACCTTTCCCTTAGTGTGTTATGTAGCTGGTTTTTGTGTTAAAGTTAAACCTCTGCACACTTGAATTTGAGTAATCCTGAATGAGTTTCAAGTCATTTTGGAGCATTTTTTGCATCATTTAGAGTCATTTTGAATTTTTTTAAACCATTTTGGACGAGCTCCTTTCCCTGTCATGTCATGTTTGTGAAAGTTTAGGGTCTGCAAACTTTATTTTAAGCAATCTTGAACAAGTTTCAAGTCATTTCTGAGTCATTTTGTGCATTTTTTTGGACCAGAATTCATCTGGCGTGGACAGAAGTTAGCATGAAACACATTATTTTGGGTAATTTTGGACACAATTGTCGTGACTTTGGTCATTTTTTGTCGTTTTGGACAACCTTTAAACAGGTGGAGAGCAGAAAAGTAGCTAAAAATACTAACATGAGCCTGCAAACATACAGAATTTGGGCCCTTTAAAGAATCTTGATCCTTCCTGAAGCCGGTCTCAGGGTGTTTGATGCCCTCGGTGAGTCTCGGCCTGCAGACGTCGCGCATACGATCGTACGTGTACACGCTCAGCACACTC
This sequence comes from Stegastes partitus, assembly GCF_000690725.1. Classification (NCBI taxonomy): domain Eukaryota; kingdom Metazoa; phylum Chordata; class Actinopteri; family Pomacentridae; genus Stegastes; species Stegastes partitus. The sequence continues at coordinate 168,241 of NW_007578422.1, read as the reverse complement.
TTGTGGAGCTGTTGCATTATACCGTCTGTCAAACAGAAACTTGGCAGCGAGTCCGCGACCTTCTCGAAGGAAACACAGTTTCCTAACACTTTTTGGCCAACCGTTGCCGCTGCAGCGCGCCAGCAGCTTTATTGCTCCATACGCTGTTATCGGCAGGAGCTGTCACATGGACGAGAAGTGAAACAAACCTGACAACTTTCTATTGTGTTTGTGTCCCTCAATGAACACACCCCTTTGTGTGTGTGTGTGTGTGTGTGTGTGTGTGTGTGTTCATTATTTCCCAACAGCTCTATTTCATTTACTCAGCCAGACATTTAAAAGTGAAAGAGGCCAATGTTTTTTATCGCGGTGGTTTCTGGTAAGCGGCGGTGACGTGATGCGAGCCCACCCATGCTGATAATCTGATGAGCTCGATGTGTATCTGTTTACCTGCGAAACAGCCGCCATCTAACGCCCTGTTGTTCTGCTCCTGCCTTTCAGGTTAAAGAAAGAAGTGAAAGAACAGAAAGAAAAGTGAGTACAGCGCTCTTTCTGCATGGACACTGGGATTTCTGGGGGGGAAACAATGGGGACTTGAGATTTGATCTTTTTCCTGTTTTGCTCTGCAAACAAACCCTCAGTGGTCTGCAGCTCTCCGCCTGTCCGACAGTCAACCACAGGCGCTTGTTGTGCTTAACCCTCTGAACTCCGAGCAGCAGCTTTCTGGCCGTTTTCACCGTTTTTCACGTCTGTGGAAACAGAACGGTGTGAAGGAGGAAAGAGAACTCAGAGATCGACAGAAATCAGGAACAAAAAAGGCAAAAACCATTAAAGTTGAAGTATTTTATTTATTTTACAAACATAAAAACACCTGGAATCAACATGTGGAGCATTTTTACAAGTGTTAGCAACATGTTTTATTGCAGATATTCAACACTTTACAGTTTAACGCTTGGCTCTGTGTAAACACTGCCTGCAGTTCAGCCCAAAACTGTCTGAATTTTTGTCATGTGACTGTTGGTCGCAGCCGAGTCAGTTTTGAAGTCTTGGCTTTGTGAAGGATTGCTAAATTTTTTGTATTTTACAGCAACTCTTTCCTGCAAATCGTTTATTTTTGGCAATTTTTTTTAAACGAGATGTGTAGATTAAAGCTGGTATTTAAATAAAAATATCCTGATTTTGAGCCTAGATTTGGTTAATTTCCCAGATGGAACCAAACATGACAAATAATAACTTAAAGACTCATCGAGAAGGTGCAAATCCACAGATTTTTTCTATTTTTTCAGTTTCTGGTTCTAATAAACGGTGTATTTTTGGCGATTTTTTAAACATTTTTTTAAAACAATATCACCTTTTCAAACTGGCCAGCTTGGTTTGGAGTTCAGAGGGTTAATTATTCTGCCTGTTATTTCCACTTTAACTCTTCTTTTTATACGCACACACTTTAAAAAAAACACTCCGATGTGATTATATTTCCTTGAAGCCGCAGTGGCCGAGCTACATGAGATCATCTTGGGAGGTGATTAGCAGGTGAATGAGTGACAGCTGAGGTCGTTGCCCTCCGTCACATTCCTGCTCTTTTACTGTTTACATCCTTTAACTCCTGTTTCTCGCCGCTCTGACACAGATAACAGTGTTTCTGAAGACCTGCTAAGCGTTTCTGTTTATAGCCCGCTCCTCCCTCCTGCAGCCGTCAGCATCATTAAAACCCCTTTAATCCTCCCTTTTTTCCTGCCAGTGGCTGTTAATATTTTTCGAGGCGTTTGTCGGCCGTGTTTTGGTTTTTATGCCGGGTCGTCTGTCGTATAGATAAGCCGTTCTTTAACCTCGGGTTGATGCTTTCCCCTCCAGGCCTCGGGGGTCTGAAAAAAAAAAAAAAAGTTGTGAAAGCGAGGAGTCAACTGTCAACGTTCAAAGAGGAAGTTTTCACATTTGCGAGGCGTCAGGTCCGTCCTGTTGGATCTGTCGTCCAGACTTCCGCACCTTCGCGGATTCGGATGCGAAACGTTTCCTGGAAAAGTCAAAACATAACTTTTTGCCCCGTTTAGCAGGTCGGCTGGAGGCGTCGGATAGTTTATCCGCTCTGAAAAATCCCCACAAACACTGGACTCGGAGTTTATTTTGTGCAGCTCTTCCTCCAGCAGCAATGCTTTCATCATCATCGGCTTAAATATCTGCAAAACTAACTTGACATTCTCACCGGGCTCAGCTTTCCTCATGCTAGCATGCTAACACACTAAGCTACGACGGTGGAAGAAGAGCTCAGATAGAAGTAGCACAATGAAAGTCATGCATTTAACAGCTTTAGTGGCAAAATATCCTGAAATGGACCAAAAGTATGCACAACTGTGAGTTTCAGAATAGTATGTGTTATTTTATTGGATGATAATTCTTGAGGTATTAATCTGCTGAACCACAGACCTGGTTTAAAAGGCATGTTATTATTATTATTATATATTTAAATCTCAAAAAAATACACAATCTATCAGGCAGAAACTCTACTCATCTGTGAAGTCCTGTTCTGTCGGGAAAATTATCAACATTTTATCAATATCTCTTTATTCCTACATGCCTGATTTAAAAATTTGCCAAAAAATAAAGCGTTTGCTCTAAAAAGATTCTGTAAAAAGCAAAAAATTCTACATTTTCTTCTGCATCAGGGAAAGTTTTAGTCCTTCGGCTGTGACCAACAGTCAGGTGACAAAAATTCAGATAGTTTTTAGGTTGAACTGCAGGCAGTGCAGCATGGATCAGAACCAGAGAACAGAGGAACCAGATGTTGGAGATACATCCAGCTGATGGTGGAACATCTGTCTACAGCTGAAGAGTTGTAAAATAAAGGTATTTTTTTATGATTATAAAAACACATCTCTGGGCTTTCTCTCCTCCTTCGTGGTTTGTTCTGTTTCTGTAGAGCTGCTGGACTTTATGTTGTTTTTAAAATGAACCCACAGTGAGTGAAAATGAGACCAAAACAAAAAGTGAGTTCAGAGGGTTTATATGACGGCTGGTGCAGGTGAAGCTGATTTTAATGACTTAATTTACTGCTGAGCAGCTTGTAAATTGACCTGCTGGAGATCAATAAAGTTTGATCTTAATCTGGTAATAATGCGTCACCGCGGGGCTTTCCTGCGACACGGGGCCGCTGGTGATCGTGTTCAGTCGTTTATAAACTGTGAAATAACGAAAGCTGTCAGGTAGAAGCGTAAACACGAGCGCTGAAGTGAATGTTCGGAGTTGTTTTACAGCAGTGAGCCGGGATCGTGTTAAACATTACACCTGTCAAACATCAACATGTCATCTGGGTCACTGCTAGCCTGTTAGCATGTTAGCATGTTGATGTTTAGCTCACAGGGCTGCTGACGTGACTGGAGGCTTTTTTAAACTATAGTTTTCTGATTGAACCCTGAGTGCCGTTTTAGTGGAAAATTAAAGGTTAAAGGGTTCAAACGAGGGATTTCCATCGACTGAATGTCTTCAAACTGAATACACCTGTGGCAGGATGAGGTGTTTACTGGCTCCTGTCATGTTTTCACTCACTGTGGGTTCATTTTTCACTGGAACATAAAGTCCTGCACAGAACAGAACAACCAGAACCAGAAGGAGGGAGAAGAACGACACAAGCAGAGTGACACAAAGAGACACAAAGAGACACAAAAAGGTGCACAAATGATGCAAAAATGACACAAAAAGTTGCAACAGAATATCAAAAATGGGAAAACCGCGTCCACAGATGTTACCAACACCTGAGATAAAAGTTGCCTCCACAAACTGTAGATATTTAACTATCTCCATGTTTACAACCTCTGCAGTCTGTTTCCCCATCAGATGTAGAAAGATGTTCCACCATCAGATGTAGAAAGATGTTCCACCATCAGATGTAGAAAGATGTTCCACCATCAGCTGGATGTATCTCCACCAATTGATTCATTGATCCAGTAGTTTTTATTTTCCTCTCAGTCTCTCTGAGGAAACACTGGCTGCAGTTCAACCTGGAAAACTCTCTGAATTTTTCCTCACATGACTCTCGGTCACAGCTGACTACAGATGAATTTCCTGTTACGCAGAGAAACGCAGAATTTTTTGCTTTTTATAGAATCTGTTGAGAGGAAACAGATGATTTTTGGTCGATTTTTCTATAATCAGATGAGTGATTTTGATGAAATATCACAACCTCAGCTGTCGGACACTTGAAGTTCTTCCTGTTTTTACCGTTTCTGGCTGATAAAGGAGCCTTTTTTGCTTTTTTTTGGTGCATTTTCAGATTCGGAGGGTTTTTATTTTTCTGTCGTCTCAAACCGAAAGCAGACACCCATGAGATCAAGGACGAGTCTTTGTTATGAAATCGAACCTGCTGCTGCATAACAAAAAAAAAACATCGATGTTCGACTCAGTACCAGGGCGACGAAGGTTCTGCCGAGACGGGTCCTCGGGTCATGAGACGTGTTCTGCAGCGCTGCCAGAACCTGCTCCGATACGCCGGACACACTTGTTTTTATACCATTTTGTAGTTTTCTGCCTCTAAATAGCACACAGTCGCCTTCAGCCGGTCCTTCTGCTCTGGTTTTTAGGTAGAACAAAAGTTTCCTCGTGTACTTTCTGCAGCGTTGCACCAGGTGTTCGGCTCACACCTGTTTGTCCGGAACAAGGTGAATCAGCGAGAAAGGCTCGACCCAGATGCAAGTTATTTTTTTGGGGGGTGTTTATTGTCCTGAATTCTTCTGGGAGACTTTCCCTCGCGGCAAACTATTCATTTCCTCCGACTCTCTGCAGCGTCATTGTGCTGTTTCATTAAAAAAAAAAAGACTTTCTCACGCCGGCGGTTGAACCTGCGTCATCCTGGGTGTGTTTTTACAGATCAGAGCACATTTTAGCTTCTAGAAAAGCTCATTTCAGATCTTTGAATCCACACAAGACTCCTCTGTGAACCTTCTCTGATGCTTTCCCTCCAACAATCCCGAAAAATCGCTTTAAAAAAACCAACCAGCCAACCACTGCCCTGATGTGCCTGATTGCTTGGCTCTGATTTCAAAAGCACAGATTTCTTTTGGTTCGATCTTCTCTCTCGTCAGTCTCTCAGGCTTCTCTCTCTCTCTCTCTGCGTTGTTGTCCTCTCTCTCTTGCAGAAAATCCCGGAAGGGCAAAGGCCTAAAGAGAAAACGAAAGAAAAACCGCGACAAAACAATTCACGACGCGTATGTCAGCTCCGCCTTCTCCACCTACCTGCACCTGAGTGTTGCGCTTCTCATAATTAAGCTAATTTGGGAGGAGCTCCTTTGCCCCTTTTAATTCCTTGTTGTCCCGTTTTTAATTCAATCAGCTCAGTTAGCATGTTGCTTCCGTGTCCTAACTCTTGTCCCGTGTCTCGCTAACGTAGCTTCAGCAGAAAGAGGCCTCGCACACAAACGGACCCTTAACAGAACAAAACAAATGTCCGCCTAATCTCCGCCTTACACAATGTTTGCAAGACGTCTGTTTGTGGAGATACGGCGGGGAACCGTAAACCTCCGGTAGACGCTTGTAGGTCATGTTTAAAGAAGCTGGAATAGACAGATCCCAGATCAGCTGTAACCCGACGCACCAGCAGCTCCTGTATCAGCGCCGGGATCACGGCGGCTGTAACGCTCGGTGTTGAGTCTGTGCCGCTTTGCTGTGTCTCCCCCGTTCCCTCCTCGTTTTCATCTCTACAAACTGTTTTTTTTGTTGTTGTTGTTGCCTAATGCTGGTACTTTTTTTTTTTTTTGTATGTAATGTGAAGATGTGAGTGATGGCTATCTGTTTGTGGTCGCTGCTAGGGGAGGTTTGTACGCCGGCAAACGGTTTCTCAAGTGCTGTTGTTTTGTTTTGTTTGTCTCTTAAAAAAAAGAAGAAAAGATCCAGAACTAATATAAAGATGATCTCATGTTTCTTCAAACTGTGATTCCTGTGTGTATGTTCATGTGTCATTTGTACATTACTGAGCACAATCTGAAGAAATGTACTTTTTTAGAACGTTTTTTTGTCTCTTTCTCTGTGTGTTGGGGGGAAAAAACAAACCGAAACAAAAAATAGTCAATAAAATGAAATCTGTGTTTAACGGAGCACCCAGCAGACCCTCGAGTTTTCTTTACCAGGAGTTTGTCAGAGTGAGCGTGTGCTGTCATTGACCTGCGGTATATGTGCTGCATGAACCCTGCATGTCTAACACAAACATCTGCCAGCGGTCCAATCATGGCGGGAGGTGTGGGGGTGTGCCGAGGGTAATTTTACTGCCTGGATTTCTTTCTTTTTTTTTTTTGCCTGCTCAGTGGGAACCTGTGTGCAACTCTACCCAGCTGTCACGCGCAGAGCGGCTTGGCTTCGGAGGGCAGACCGGAGCGAGCCGAGGGGTCGACCCGAGGGCGACCTTTCCTCGTGTCCGGCTGGGGGGGCGGTGGTGGTGGTGGTGGTGATGGTGGTGGTGGTGCACTGTGGTGATGATAACGTCTCTCCATCTCTGTCTTGTCTGTCTCCGTCCAGCGTTTGCGAGCCATGTTGCGATCACTGCTCAGAGAGGAGAAAGCGTTTGTTTGTGCAGGATCCCTCGACCTGCCGGTGCTCCTGCAAACACACAGACGAGTACTGTAAAGAGCGCCAGCTAGAGCTCAACGAGAGGACCTGCAAGTAAGTGACGCTGCCGGAAACTCAAACCGGAGCTTCGGGAGAAGGGGGATAGGACGCTTACGTGTGCCGATGTTTGGCATTTTTACTAACCAGTTATCGATAGATTATGTGCGCTGCTCTGCTAGCTGAGAGCACAAAGACAAAACCTGCAAAAACTGAAACACCAGAACCACAAACCAGGAAGCTAGCTACAGAGGCTAACGGCTAGCGGCTAAGTTAGCATGCAGCCACAGGAAAATAAGAAATAAAAATAATGTGAAATAAGAAATAACACTTGTAAAAGATGAGAATGACAGGGACAAAAAGTTCAATCTCACAGTAATAATTATAAATACCAGAAATTTTTTGTAAATACCAACAATTTTTTGCACATTTCTTGTAGATTCCATCAATTTTTTGCACCTTTTTTGTAGATTCCATCAATTTTTTGCACATTTTTTGTAGATTCCATCAATTTTTGCACCTTTTTAAAAGAAATACCAACAATTTTTTGCACCTTTTTTGTAAATACCAACAATTTTTTGCACCTTTTTTTGTAGATTCCATCAATTCTTTGCACCTTTTTTGTATATACCAACAATTTTGTGCTTTTTTTAAAATACTTTTAACAAACTGCAAATTATTCCTATATGCTAACAGGTAATGCCATGTTAATCATGATTTGAGTGGAACCGATCGTTCTTGCACTTTCCACGCAAACATTAAACCGATGTGATTCCTGCGTTCGCGTGCACCAGACGTTATCTTACATCTTCAGAAGCTCGTTGGTAGGCGTCTCTGTGGCCTCATTTATGGCGTTGTACCATATTCTACCTTTCCTTATCAAAAATACTGCAGCTCCTGCATTATTTTTATCACCTCATGCTGTGTTCAGCCTCCTTCTCTCCCCTCATGTTCCCTGTGACGACAGAAACCATTAGAGCTGCTAATACTGCCAGGCTTTTTCCCTGCATGGAGGAACTCTTGGCGCCTCCCCAAAGAGGTTTTATCCAGCGCCAGAATGACACGACCCAAGAATAAACCTGTTTTTTTTTAATTGGGCTCGAGCATAATAGACATTTTTGTTCATCAGAAATAGCAGGAAAACGCAGAGATTTCTGTCAAATGAGGTAACGCGGACTCGTACAGGAGTCACATTCTGAGTCAGGAAAAACCCCGACGACTATAAACTGCTAGAACGTGTGTTTTAGCCAAATTACCACTTCCCATAAACCCGAGTCGGCAGCACATGAGGTAACGGCAGCGTGATCAGTGTGGAGCTGTGAAAAGTGGAAAAGCACAGACGGCTTCAGGCTGCAGCAGCCTCAGAATAAGGCTGCAATTACCACCACGTACATTTTACACGCTGTTGTGCTGGAAGAATGCGTGCGGTTCGCTTAAATGCTAACGAACGTGGCTAAAACCAGGAGGAGTTTGTGTTCTAATCGATAATTTATGACAGCAATGAGCCAAATGAGGGTAAAGTGTCGATTTAGGCCTGAAGCTTTTGCCCTCCCGCTACCTGCGTTTTACAGAAACCCTTTTGCAACCAGAAATAACGGCAACGACAACCTCCCAACAGCAACCGGTGCACTGAAGCTGTTAAAATTAGGATTTATATGAAGCTCTGTTTGGTTCTTTTACTAAATGATCCACTTAAATGACAGTTCTTGCCTCCCCGCCTGCAAAAAAAAAACTGTTTCCCCATCGCTATTATGATGGGGCACCATCACTGCATCCCGGGCTTAGCTCCGCCCAACGCAGCTGTGATTGGTTGAAAGAGATAGAAACAAAGCAGAGTGCAGTCAGACCGTTCTACAGTGCCATTAAGGCCGTGGAGATAATCCTGGAACTACAGGAAACCCACAAACAATCATCAACGTCTGCAGTTTTTCGGAGCTCCGTCGGGAGTTTTAGCGTCTTTCGGCTCTTTGTTTTGATTTCCTCCCGCACAGCTGTTTCCAGCAGAGGTTGCTCTGTTCGGTATCTGCCCGCCCCCTTTTTTTCGGAAGTTATCAGCCCATTAAAAGGCCGTTATCGCACAGCATTCCCATCCGCCCGGCCCAGTGGAGGCCTTCCACACCTCCCAGTAGGCTGACTGGGCTGTTATCGCCCCTTTATTGGCTCCCTGTTATCACCTTAATCACCGCTGAGCTGCAAATTAGCACTTCCAAGAGGGACAAAAGTCCACGTTCAGAGGTGTTGGTGTAAAGCAGCGGACTTTTACCCAGCAGGCCTGAGCTTCAGTTCCATCTCTGACTGTAATTATGGTTTATTCTTTGACTTTAGTCCCGTTTTGAGTTTACTTTCACTCTCAGTTGGCGTTTGGAGAAGTTTAAAGCTGCTGAGTTTAGAAAAGGATCTGAGACTGGCTGACACCGTTGAGGTCTATTTGTCAGTGATTAAAACGGACGATAACGTCGACTGAGTCTATCAGGATGTGAAGGAAAGTCCTACCAGCCCATGTGTGTGTATAAATACGGAGATAACTGCAGTTTAATGGACTGATAATGCACAAATCGGTGTTCAGCACCGAGCCACAGAACAGACCCTGATGTCGGTATCAGCAGTCGGTGGAGCCCAAACCGGAGCAAATCCAGCCTGAAAACGCAGCTTCAGATCAGCCTTACTGGTAATGTTCAGGTTTTTAGTTTCTGAATGTGTAAATAATCGACTGGTTGCAAAGTTTTTCATCAGCTTTAGAAGACAAAAATATGAGTTTGAGCTGCTCTGAATTTGCAGAAAAATTACTGCAGATGAGTCACCATTACCGATCCGTTTAGAGAAAATGAAGTGGCTGTTTCTCTTATTTGCTGCACTTTAAAAAAAGAAAAAAAAAAACACTAAAATTCCTGTTTAAAAACGAATATAAATAAATAAATTTTAAAAAGTTGATTACAGTAATGTTCATAAACTGTAAAAACATTATAAAGTTACTGCAAATATTTTTAAATGAATATATATTTAGTTGATTTAAAAACCATATAAAACAGATTTTAAAAAAACATTTTAAAAATTACATAAATTATTAAATTTTTTTCATAAATTATGTAAAAATACAGACATTTGACATTATTCACAGTTGTGTCCTGCTCCCTGTAAATCGTTGCTCTTTTTATGATTTAACCAGATACTGAACATAATTTAACAAAACTAGAAAACATGTTTAAGTCTTTAATACGTATAATTTCTTTTAAGTAATAACAATATTAATACATGAGTCTTGTATCGTGCTTTGAAAAAAAAACAAAAAAACAGACACTTTACAAAAAACAAATCATTTTATTTTATTATTTTTTTATTAAATTACTGGGAAACATTTGTAAAATCAACCAAAATAGAAAAATGCTGATTTGAATGTCATTTGTTTTAATTTATTTTTAATGTAATATTTTTTTCCTTAATATACAATTTTTTCTTTTAATTATACAAGATTGAATATACAGATTTTTTATGTGGGGATTCACAGATTTATCCTGTTTTTTTGTTGTTGTTGTTGTTGTTGTTTTAACATTTAAAATGTAAATCAATTTTTTATTTTTATTTTTTTTAATGTAATTTAACAAAACCGGAAAAATCTGTAAAATAACCCGTAAATTGTTCAGAAACCGTCCCGTGCTTCTGGCTCTCATTCGCCTTTCTGTCCTTTTGCTTCTGGTTTCAGATGTGACAAGCCAAGAAGATGAGAGAGGTGCTCGGCGCACCGGATGTACGACATGAAGGAATATCCTCGCGATATTTCACAGCACAGCACTTTGAACCGTAAGCTCTTCTTTTCTGTGGAAAGCATTCCCCTCGGACTGACTGAGAGAGAACAAAGAGAAAAGACTGAACTGAAGTCTCCTCCCACTGTATATCTGTGTGTACATAGACCATACGACAAAAACACAACAAAAAAAAACAAAACACGAGTACAGAGTTGTTATTGCTGCTACAGAAACGAGTAACTAAAACCCACCATTCGACTAAAAGCGAAATAGCCGCCATGTGGTTGTTTTTTTTTGTTTGTTTGTTTTGTTTGTTGTTTTTTTTTTTTTTGCATTTCTAACCGGCTTGCCATGCAGGTGTAGTCTTATTGTCGATTCATTGTATGCAATTACTTCACTGGATATGAGTCTACTGTGGTTGTGTGTCGGTCATAACACGCAAAGAAAACAAAAAGAAGAAGAAGAAGAAGAAGAAGACACCTCTCGACCTGAGACGTATTTAACGAGACTGAAGAGGACGTGGCTCTTGCTTTGACGGACTGTTTTTTTTTTTCTGCTTTCGTGGAGTAAACGAACGGGCGGGACGTCGCTCGCCTCTCCTCCGAGGACGGACTCTGACGAGACTCCGGAGTGCCATACTTGCTTTTTCTAAAGGGATAACCGCTCGTCGTCGCCGTCGTCGTCATCGCAGCGCTCTGCTACGTGGAAACCACTGAAGATATCCTGTATACTGTAGTTTGATTCCATTCTGAAACCTGTGCCTCATGTACTGAGAAAAAAAAAATCCTTGGAGTGCTTTTTAAATTATTATTATTATTATTATTACTTTCAGGAGAAGGGGGGGGGTTGTCAAAGTAGTTTTGTTAGAGCTCAATACAGAATCCATTGATTATTATCTTCTCTGTACATACTTAATATCCCTTTACGCCATAGTCCACCCTAGATAATTTATCATGTCATAGAGTATTTTTCAGTATTCACGCGTCTACCCATATTTAATTTGGTCTATTTATGTATGCAGTGTTATGTACCTGTGGCTGTCCTTTCTCCTCCATGTTTAAGGTCACTGATGGCTACTCTCAGCGCTCATCTCATCATCATCGCTTTTCTACAAAAAAAAAAAATCTATTTGTTAACATTCCCTAACTGGATCGTTTGTGCCGACGGCGTCTCCCTCTAAAGACTCTCACTGTGTGTGTTTGTGTGTGTGTGTGTGTGTGTGTGAATGTGTCTGTGTGTAGTAAGTTGTATTTAAGTATTTAAGTGAGTAGCGGACCCTGTGTTTCCGTCCGTTTGTACGCAACGACAAAAAAAAAAAAGGATGCAAATACGAATAAAACTTCTGCTAGCAGCTCAGCAAACGTCACCGCCGCCGCCGCCGCAGCAGCGCCGCCATTTTAAATCTGGATCCTGTCCGCCATCAGTCTTAGAGCCATTATTATATTATTATTATATTATTATTATTAGTTCTATTTGTCTCTTCTTCACTATTAACATGTTTTCTGTGTCTATGTAAAAAAACAGTAAACCATATTTATTTTCAAATCATATTGTTTTTATATAAAATAAGGAAAAGGTTGCCGTGTTGTGAATGCTGTGTCTCCGCCCGCCAGAGCCTCCGCCGTGGTGTTGTGCAGATTCTCAAAAAAGAAAAAGCTCCGCAGGATTTCATCTGACAAACTAGGCAGAGATAGAAAGATGCTATTAGCCGACAGACAGGCAGATGTTCAGTGTGATGTTTGATCTGGTAGATCGACGAGCATTTAGCAGCAGGAGCAGAAAGCAGGACTGTTGTCAGCATCAATGAAGTGAAAACAGCCAAAGAATCGGACAAACTTTAGAGGATACCTGACTAGAAGAGCAGGTGGAGCTTTGTGGTGAAGTTTTTCTGCAGAAAATAGTTATAAAAAACTTATTTTAGTGTAAACAGCTGCATGATGTGAATCTGAGTGATAGTTTGATTCTAGTTACGACTTTTTGTGGTTAAAGTCAAACTGTTGCCATCAAAGTCTTCCTGTGGTGCAGCGATGCTCTGCTCCCAGCGCTCCTGCGACGCTGCCTGGAAGTGCAGCTACCTAAAGATGTGAAGCTCCTAAACTGAGTCCAAACGGAGACCCTTCAGCCTGAATTTCATTTTGAGGAAGAGGAACAAGTTGCAGGAATCTGCAGAGAAGAGCGACAATCACGTTGCAGTGGTAAAAAAAAAAAACATCAGCTGGCGCAGAAACGTGTCGTCGAGCTGCAGCTCAGATGGTTTGTTTCAAATGTTTCAGCACAACTTCCCAAAGCACAACCACACGAACATCAAAGAGAACAGTTCAGTCCAAAATGAGTCAGAATTTATTGAAATGGACACGAACACGATGTCCAAAAATCTGACCAAAGACTGGTCCAGAATGAGAAATATTTGTCTAAAATGCTGAAAAAAATTGTTCAAAATTACTCCCAGTTTCACCGAAATTAGTTAAAATGTTTTCAGAATGACTCAAAATGCGATGAAAATGACTCAAAATTGTCCTAAAAGAC